>NW_026869171.1:0-208784 GCF_020745735.1 Hemiscyllium ocellatum | reverse complement strand
CTTATTTCTGTAATTGAAATGACAGGTTATATCATGTTAGATTCCACCTGACAAACTATTATCTATTGTATTTACCACTCTGAATCTATTCGCAGACTCTCCACTCTCTCTTGATATTTTAACTCTTTGCTTATCAGAGCGACATCACCCAATGCGCATCTGTATAAATCTGTTCGATCTTCCTGATCATTACATATAGAATGTAAAATAGTTGAGACCCGCGCTGGTCACTGTGTGGCGCGACTGGTTACGCTCTCTCTAACTGATTTATCCTGGTGCCTGCTTCCTGTATTATACCCAATCTCCCTCATTCCTATGCAACACAGTTGAAGAGTTGAATAAGAACAATGAGCATCTGTGAGGAATCCAACCGCTCGATGAGGCTGATGTCAACTCGGCATATATTCCCTTCTTTGATGTATGGTAAGGGTGGTTAGGGTTTCTGGCTGTGTTTGGTCTGATTGTCGTGGTTTGTCCTTGAGGAATCTGCGCAATGTATTTCTTGAGTATCTGTTCGTCTTGAATACGTCGTATAGGTGGTTCTCCGCTGTTTTGCATATCTCGTCTGAGCTACAGTGTGTAGCTATCTCTCCATTCTAACACTCTATCTTTGTTGTAGATTGCACCAATGAAAAAAATAAAACCCCACATTACACACTTTAAATTACTTTTCGAATTTTACAGAACTCAATGAGATTTTTTATTCTTATTAACTGGAATGTATAAGCCTAAACTGCTCAATTTCTCTTCATAAGACAAACACTTCAAATATGGAATCAATCTAATGAAGCTCTTCTGAATTGCCTACAATGTAAATACCTCATTCTGCAGGACACCCAAACTGGACTCCAGTTGAATCCTCACAAATGCCTTGCAAAACTAAACCAACACTCCCTACTCTACACTTTTATAAGTAAACACTGAAATTATGCTTGCATTTCTCATTACTTGCAGTACCTGTATGCAGGTTTTCTGTGATATGCAAGCAGACATCCAGATCCCTCTGCACCTATGCACTTTGAACTTGCTCGCCATTTAGATATAATGGTTTGTCTCTCCATTAATACTGGCCAACTTGAATAGCACCATTTTTTTTCTCAAGGTTTGCGAAGGTTTGTAGCTCAGGTTGATATTTGGGGTGTATGTTTGCTCCTTGAGCTCCAGACGTTTCGTTACCAGGCTAGGTAACATCATCAGTGGCGACCTCCAAGTGAAGCAAGCTGTTGTCTCCTGCTTTCTATTTATATCTTTCTCCTGGATGTGGTTTCTGGGGTTTGTGGTGATGTCATTTCGGTTCGTTTTCTGAGGAGTTGATTGATGGCATCTAGATCTATGTGTTGTTTATGGCGTTGTGGTTGGAGTGCCAGGCTCTAGGAATTCTCTTTCATGCCTTTGCTTAGCCTGTCCCAGGATAGATGTGTTGTCCCAGTCAACATGGTGGATTTTTTCATCGTGTGTAGGGCTACGAGGAGAGAAACTTCTTTGATGTATGGTAGGTGGTTAGGGTTTCTGGCTGTGTTTGGTCTGATTGTCGTGGTTTGTCCTTGAGGAATCTGCGCTGTTTTTCTTGAGTATCTGTTCGTCTTGAATACGTCGTATAGGTGGTTTCCGCGTTTTGCATATCTGTCTGAGTACAGTGTGTGGTGGCTCGTTGGAATAGTGTCCTGATACAGCTTCGTTTGTGTGGGTTGGATGATTGCTGGTGTAGTTAAGTTTTGGTCAGTGTTTGCCGGTTTTCTCTATATGCAGGTTTGTAATTCTCCATTGTCCTTTCTTTCGACTGTGACGTCCAGGAATGCGAGTTTGTTGTCGTTTCTTCCTCCTTGGTGACCTTTATGCCTGTGAGAGTGTTGTTGATGATGTTAAATGTCTCTTCTATATTGTTTCATTTTGTGATGCAAAAGTGTCATCTACATAACGAACCCAGATATTGGTTTGATGATTGGTAGGGCTGTTTGTTCTAGTCCTTGCATTACCGCTTCTACTATGAATCCTGATAAAGTGGGGATCCCATGGGTGTCGTTGGTTTGCTTGTACACTATGTTTTTGAAGGTGAAGTGGGTGGTGAGGCACAGGTCCATTAGCTTCATGATGTTTTCGTTGGTAATGTGATTGATGGTGGTTGGTGTGTGTGTGATTGTTTCTTCTAAACGTGTGGTAAGTTTTTTCCGTTGGCAGGTCGATGTTAATGGAGGTGAACAGTGCTGTTATGTCGAATGAGAACATTGCTTCGTCTTCTCTATGTTGGCGTTTTTGATGATTTTTAGGACTTCCTGGGTGGAGTGGATGAGTGTTGTGATCTTCTACTAGGTATTTTTAGTCTTGCGTGTAGTTCTTTGGCTAGTCTGTAAATTGGTGTTCGGGTAGTGCGACTATAGGTCTGAGGGGGGCTCATGGTTTATGGATTCTTGGTAGTCCGTAGAATTGTGGGGTGTTGGTCCCATCGGGTTTCATTTCTGGAATTCTGTCTTGTTTAATTGTCCGGATTGTGTAATTTTCTTAGGAGATAAGTAATTTTATTTCCTAGTTGTGTGGTCGGGTCAAGCGCCACTGTTGGTAGGTGTTGGGCGTGCGAGTAGTGCATTAGATTTTTCTATGTAGTCCCTTCTGTTCAGGATGACTGTGAGCGACCTTTGTCTTCAGGTAATATAATGATGTCTTTGTCTTTTTTGAGGTTTTCTAGGGCTTTCTTTTCTTGTGTGGTCAGTTTGTTTCCTTCCCTCTTTTCGGCTGAGAATAGGTGCAACTGTCTGTCTGATCGTTTGTTGTGTTTCTACCATGAGATTGTTGCCCTTCAATGTGGTTTCTAATGCCGCAAGTAATTCCTTCTTGTCAGCGTCTCGGTAATTGAAATTTAATCCTCTGACTAGTCCCGCTTTTTCTGTGTCTGATAGGGTCCGGTCTGATAAGTTCTTTATCCATGCCCCTGTCTGATCGGTTTTGTGTTTTTTTGTGAGTTTGTCCAGTTTTTTCTTCACGTCCGGATTTTTCTTTATCTGTCTTTGTCGGTGTTTGGTGTTGATGGCTTGTTCTATCACGTCTGACCATACTTGGTTTGTTGCTTGTTTGAATAACGGCTTTTGGCGCGCAATTTCCCGTTTGTATTTTCAGAGTCTGTGGTGGGCGTCATTGATTAATTCTCGGAGCATTCTGTGGCCGTTTTGTTCTGTTAAACTTTTGGCTTGAGGTGTTTTTATCGGCGTTTATATTGCAGACATTTTGGCAGTAGTTGTTTTCTTAAACATTCATGCAGGAAGTACAGTTGTTCGCGAGTGGAACTCTCTCGGATGGCATTCCTTTCCCATCTACGGGCAAGTTGTAGTGTGTTGCGCTCATGGCTTTTGCAAGGTTTGTGAAGGTTTGTAGCTCAGGTTGAGATTTAGGATGTAGGTTTGCTCGCTGAGTTGTAGGTTTGATATCCGGACGTTTCATTACCTGGCGAGATGACATCAATGGTGGCGACCTCCAAGTGAAGCGAGCTGTTGTCTCCTGCTTTCTGTTTATATCTTTCTCCTGGATGGGGTTCCTGGGGTTGGGGTGATGTCATTTCCGGTTCTTTTCTGAGGAGATGATAGATGGCATCTAGATCTATGTGTTTGTTTATGGCGTTGTGGTTGGAGTGCCAGGCCTCTAGGAATTCTCTGGCATGTCTTTGCTTAGCCTGTCCCAGGATAGATGTGTTGTCCCAGTCAAAATGGTGAGGTTTCTTTGTGGTGGTACTCCAAACACAACGCCAGAAACAAACATATAGATTTAGATACCATCTATCAATCTCTCAGAAAACGAACCGGAAATGACATCACCACAAACCCCAGGAATCCCATCCAGGAGAAAGATATAATTAGAAAGCAGGAGACAACAGCTTCGCTTCACTTGGAGGTCGCCACTGATGATGTTATCTCACCAGGTAACGAAATGTCTGGATATCAAACCCACAAATCAGCGAGCAAACCTACACCCTAAAAGCCCCATATTTCTTCACTTCAATTTTCCTTGCTAAATGTTGGCCCATTCACCCAACCTATCCATATAGATTTAAAATCTCTTGCATCATCATTCTGAAGTAATTTCCCACCGATGTTAGTGTCACCTGAAAATGTGGCATAGTATTTTCGATCCCATCAACAGAGTACAGTCATTCCATCGATCGCAAATGTATGGGGCATGAGTACTGAAATCAATGGGACCCCACAAATTGCATTTGCCAAAAGGAAGTTATACATTTATTCCATCTGACTCCATTTTGTTGGTTCACCAATCCTCCATCCAAGCTAATAAATTACTCCTAAACCCATGTTGTCTGATCTTACCACTTACTCTTTGGAGAAGCGATACATCCAATGCCTTCAGGAAGGCCAGATGTGCTCCATCTCCAGGATTCCCACGACCCACCTTGTTTGTGACATCTTCAAATAACTCAAGCAAACAATTCAGACACAGTTTAGCTTCGTAAAACCATGTTGACTCTGATGGATTGTGGTTTAACATGGCAAATGTCCTGAACAATGGACTCGAACAATTTGCCTTAAATTGCAATAGTTTATTGTTACACTTTCATCCATAATGTATACCATTATTACAAGTTCTTCCCTTTCGAAAAGCTTTACGTTTTCTTTGAATTCCTGTTTAAAAGGCACACGTTTTTAAGAGATTTGGTCCAAATGCTGTGTATGAGCCACGTGTGGCTGGATGGACTCATCATCCTGCTGGTGTACAAGATCGATGGGCTGACGTCTTTCTGGTGTTCCCATGTTACCATCTCCAAGGATAGAATGACATCCTCCTGTTGATGCTTTAGAGGATTGGGAGATTATGGAATCTTACTGTTGCTGTGTAACATTTTGAGGGGCTGATGGGTCTTCTCATACTTCTCTATAACAGGTGGAAATACTGAACGGTCTCCACATGTATCCCGGAGATGGGACCGAGGGATTGTTTGGTCTTCTCTTGTTCCCACACAACAGACACGTGTCTAAATTGCCTCTTCCTTTCTCATGAAAGAAGTGTCAGATAGTTTTTATCCTTATCCAATTCCCTTGCAATAGGCTCGGTGGTCTGAATGGCCTCCTGTTATCCCAGTGTAACAATCTCCAGTCACTGTGTGACCTCTTCCAGTTCCCATGTTACAGACTTGAGGAGGCTGAATGGACTGCTCCTGTTGCTATTTAACAGGATACTGGTGCAGCATGGCCTACTGTTATAGGCTCGACTGGCTGATTGGCCTCCTTCTCTAAATGTATATCAGGCTCCAGGGGCTGAATATCCTCGTCCTGTTTTGGTGTAACAGGGTCGAAGGCCTGAATATCCTCCTGTTGTTCCTGTGTAACAGACTGGAGAACGGAATGGATTCCTCCATTATCTGTGTAATTCACTTCACTCGTTCACTCCTTCTGCCATTTATTTTCAAATAAGTTCATCTTTAATCTTTCTAAACTCCAATGGCTACTGGGTCAACCTGATCATCATTTCATTATAAGCTCGCAACTTCATTGCAGGAATCAATTGAGGGAACCATCTCTGAGCTGCTTCCAATATAACAACATCCTTTCTTCATTGAAGAGATTAAATCTGTACACACTACTCTAGATGTGATCTCACTAAGAGCCTGTACAGCAGCAGCAACACTTTACCGGCCTGCTGGAAGGTTCCCACCTAGGTTAGAGCAGTCTCAGCTCTCTGGGGGAATACAGAGCATTGTTGGAAGATCATTGTCCTTCTCTACTCCACTGCATGACGGGAGATCTGGAGTAATTAAAGTTTGAGAAGATCATAAATGATGTGGCGAGATGATCTCTACCATCAATCTCCCCAGAGCCCACATCGCTCAGATTCCACAGAATCTAGCAAGGTGGAGATTAAACAAAAGCAAGGAGGAGCAAACATTGATGGGAGTTATATATCAAAGTGAAAGCTGCAATACACATATTTTGGTTATGTTATAAAACAGGAAATGAGTTATACACATTTGTGGCTACTGCAGTGATAATGTACTGTTTAAGTTATATCTAAACTCTGTTAACCCAATTGAATGCTAATGCTGGGAAAAATGGATTTCAGGACCACGTGTGAGATGGTTTACATGAGCATTATGTTAAGCACTGAGCTCGATATCAGGTTATTTAGGAATTGGTGTTGAGTGATCAGAAGAGCTAATTGAAAAATTTGCTGGAAAGGACATTTTGGGAACAGTGATCACAATGTACTGGTTTTCTTTAATGCTGTTTGAGAACATGACAGTTTTTTTTTATTTGAAGTAACTATTATAAATCTGAGTCATGCAAGCCATCAAGGTGTGAGGAGAAAGTCGGGACTACAAATGCTGGAGATCAGAAGGGAAGAGTGTGGTGATGGAAAAGCACAGTCAGGCAGCATACTAAGAGCAGATAAATCGATGTTTCGGGCATAAGGCCTTCATCAGGAATGAAGCTTATATGCCCAGTGGGCTGAGGGATAAATGAGAAGGGGGTGAGGCAGGGGGAGATTAGCAGGGATTGCGGGGGGTAGATGAAGGTGGGGTTGAAAGTGATAGGTGATGAAGGGAGACAGACCGCCTCATCTACTGCATCCATTGAACCCAATGTGTTCTTCTCTACATTGGCGAGGCAGAAGGTCAACTTGTGGAACATTTCAGAGAACATCTCTGGGACAGCCTCATTGAACAATTCCATCGCCTTGTGGCTGAGCACTTTAACTCCCCTTCCCACTCTGTCAAGGACATGAGTGTCCTGGACCTGCTCCATCGCCAAACCCGAGCCACCAGAAGCCTGCAGGAAGAAAGCCTCCTCTTCTGCCTTGGGACCCTCCAAACACAGGGGATCATAGTGGATTTCCCCATTTCCCCATATCCCACCCTATCCCACTCCAACCCTCCAAGTCAGCATCGCCCTTTTGTACATTCCTATGCGTCCACCTTCCTTGCTATCTATCTGGTCCACCCTCCTCTCCGATTAACACTTTCAACCCCACCTTCACTTACCTATTTGATGAAAGGAGGCAGCTTTGAAAAATGCCAAGTTGTAGTAATCCAGTGGATTCAGAGAAATGTAGGACTCAGCAAAGGATGACCAAGAAACTGAGAAGAAAATCGAAAAGAGAAAAAGCATGCAAACGAAAGAAAAACATAAAAACTGCTAAAAAGCATCTATCAATGTATGAAAAAAAATAAAAACAAGGTCAAATGTGGAATAGTTGGTGTGCGTTCAGGATAGTTTATTGCAGAGAACAGAGAAATCGCAGGGAAAAGAAACAGTTTATTTGCGTCTATCTTCATTGGAAGAATGTCCAGAAATTCTTCCAGAAATACCAAGTGGCCATGGGACTTTTGTAAGTGAAGTCTAAGATTATTCTGATCAATGTTGAGGTCATCTTTGAAACGAAAGCTGGATTGAATATTTATAAATCTGACAGACCAGATGTACTTCATACAAGGATTTATGAGGAAGCAGCAATAGACATATTGATTGCATCGCGGATTTTTACTTTATCTTCCGACACATTCTCGAAAGTCATTTCGCCAATCTGTTTCAGGCAAAGGTTTCAAATATTATCCAACCATTTAAGAAAGGATGAAGATGGAGAGGGGTGAACTACAGAGCAGTTATCTTGTCATCCGCAGTCGGGTGTCTGTTGGACTCGATTACAAAGAACATGCGACTACATATGTAGAAGGTAATAACATAACTTGGGAGTGTGAGAATATACCGATGAAAGGAAAACCAGAAGTGGCAAACATTTTCTTTGGAATGGTTTGAAGATGATTCTTGTGGACATAGGCAATGAAGAACCAATGGATAACGTAGTGTTGAATATTCATGAGATTTTTTTAAAAAACTCACAAAGTAAGCTCATAAGAAAAGTTAAAGCGAGAGGTATTAGGAAGAACATATGAAAATAGCAAAGAAAAAATTAGTTTTACATTCAGGTAATTGTAATTGGAATATAGAAGACGTCATGCACCAGTTGTATCGAGTGTTCATGAGGGTATTTTGTATTGTTCGGAATCCCAATCTAAGAAATAAGATATTGACTACAGAGGAACTGCAAAAGGTATTATTCAGATTCATCCCTAAAACGGCAAGATTTTCTGATGTGGAAACTCACCCTGTGATCTCGAGTTTTGAAACATGAGAGGTGGTTGCAGTGAAACTTAGAAACACAGAGGGGACTGAATAACAGGGACATGGTGAAGTACAAGTAAGCGAGATCTGGGAGAATCCCACGATATTCTACACGGACAAGTAGAGCAGAATAATCAGCAAACAGTTAGTGTCCATTAGAAACCAAAGGGGCAATCTGTGTGTCAAGCTGGAGAACATTGATGGATTGTTACGTGAGACCTTCGCATCTATTTTACTTTAGGGACGGAGAAGACAAGTACAGAATTCAAGGAGATGGACGGGGAAACTCTTGAACAGATTGATGTAAAATACGAGACAGGATTTGAGGCTTTGTTCTGTATAAATTTGGACCTATCTCCATGTCTGAATGAGCTGTATCACAGGCGGCTGTTGGGGTGAAAGGAGGAAAGACCCTGACTGAATATTTTAATTAGGATCTGACCATAGGGGAGGTTCCAGAGAACTGGAGAACTGCTAACACGATTCCACTTCACAGTTCGGGTGGGAGAGATAGACCAGGGAACTATAGACGAGCGGGTATTAGGTCACTGTTAAGGAAACTACTGGAGAAAATAGGGAAGGAGAAAATTGAACTCCAATCAGAGTCGCAAGGTCTGATCAGGGATAATCATCATGACTTTATTAGAAGGAAGTGACATCTAATGGATTTGATTGAATTAGTTTGAGGAGGTCGATTCTTTAGCTTTGTAGGAAAGCCTTTGACACATTTCCAGCTGGGAAACTGAAAAATAATGTAAAATCTCACAATATAAATGATAACTTGACAAGTTACAACGAAAATTGTCTTAGTGGCAGGAGGCAGAGGGTAGTGAGAGAAGGCTGTTTGTGTGACTGGAGACCAGTGCCCCCTGGTGTACCACAGGGATCAGTGATGTGCCCCTTATTGTTTGTATTATTCATAACAAAAACAAATGTCAATGTGGAGGGGGCTAGGTGGAGAGACAGGGAGGTGTGATAAGTAAGTGTACGTTTGACATAAAGATTGACCAGTTGGTTCGCAGTGAGCAGGAAGGCCTTAAGTTACAGGAAGATGCAGATGAAATGGTCAGATGGGCAGATCAATAACAGATAGAATGTAACCCTGATAAATATGAGGTGATGCACATTGGGAGAAGGAACCAGGCAGGGGAGGACTCAATGAATGGCAGCACACTAGGAAGCTCAGATTGTGCTTCTCCACACATCACTGAATGTGACTGGACAGGTTAATGCTTACAAATGTGTTGCTGGAAAAGCTCAGCAGGTCAGGCATCATCAAAGGAAAAGGAGACTCGATGTTTTGGGCAGATTCCTGAAGAAGGGCTTATGCTCGAAACGGCGATTCTCCTGCTCCTTTGATGCTGCCTGACCTGCTGCACTTTTCCAGCAACACATTTTTTAAGCACTGATCTCCAGCATCTGCAGTCCTCACTTTCTCCTGGACAGGTTAATGGACTAGTTAAGAATTGGACCTTGAGTGTTGTGTTTCCTACTCAGGGCGTAGATTATAAGAGCTTTCAGGGCTTTGGTTCGGCCAAAATGGAATCCTGTATTTAGCTCTGGGAACCACATTCCAGGAAGGATGTGATTGCACTGGAGGGGGTGCAGATGTGATTCACCAGGATGTTCCCTGGGATGGAGCATATCAGCTATGGAGAGAGGCTGGATAAGATCGGGTTGTTTACTTTGGAGCAGAGAAAGCTGAGGAGTCAGTGATTCAGAAGGATAAGATTATAAGCAACACGGACAGGGTGGATAGACAACAACTGTTCCTTTTAATCAGAGGATCAAGAACAAAGGAGTACACTTTTTAAAGAGAAGAGTTTGAGGTTCAGAGATGATTTAAACATTTTTTCACCTCGAGGTGTGGGCTTCTGGGATTACTTCCTGAGAGGGGAATTATCACGAGTAACCTCACAATCGTTAAAAAGTACTTGGACAAGCACTTGGAAGTGTCATAACATTCCAGGCTATGGGACTGCTGTAGAAAGTGGGACTAATATAGATCGTGCTGTACTTCTGTTGGCACAGAGTCTTTGCTCCTGTGAGTGCACCATGTGGAAGATCAATTATTGGAGCATTTTAAAGCAGGAATTGATGGGTTTCTGAAGAGTTATGTTCATAAGGGTTATACGTGTGAACTGTAATAGCTTGTTAAATTATGTGAGAAATATGAGACAACAAGTGTAGTTTCCTTACAGTTTGGAACCAGAGAATGGAGAATGTGGAACAGAGAAATGGCAGAACTATGAAGCCACTACTTCAGTTCAGTCTTCACGAAACTTTCTCACAATATAAGGAAAACTAAGTCTGATGTGGGAAAATGATAGAGTACGTGGAACATAGAACATAGTAAGTAAATGGTTTAGCAGAAATTATTGTGGCTGAAAGTAATAGTCATAGACAACACTAACATAGATTTATGAAATGGGAATTATGTTTGAGAAGCAGCCTGGCTGACAAATGAAACAGCAGTAATGGATGTAAAACATGTTGATTTTTAGGAAAATGTTGGTAAAGCTCCAAGCCCAATTTGCAATATCAAATCTGAGTGGATTGGGGCTAATATATGGGCATGTTTCGAGAATGGGACAGCTGGCAGTAAACAGTGAATAGAAATAAACAGACTCGTCAAGCAACAGCCTGACGTTGTCTGTAAGGTATGATTCTGTGAGTATGACTATGACCTAGACACCCCATCACCTTCCCCGGATATGTCCTGTCTCATCAGCAGGATGGACACAGCAGAGGTGGCGGCACAGTGGGATGCAGTTAGAAGGGAATTGCTCTTGGAGTCCTCAACAGTGACTCCGTATTCCATGGCATTAGTTTGCATTTGGGAAAGGAAACCTCTTGCTGATTACCAAGTACCAGCATCTCTCAACTGATGTATCAGTACTCCTCCATGCTGACCAACACTTGGAGGAAGCACTCAGGGTAGCATTCTGGGTGGGGTATTTCAATGTTCACCACCAACAGTATCTCAGCTACAGCATTATTGATCGAGAAGGCTGGGTCCTAAAGGATATAACTGCTAGAGTGGTTCTGCGGCAGGCAGTGAAGGAACCAACAAGAGGAATATATACACTTGACCACAGCGTTACTAATCTGCCAATTGCAGAAGTATCTGCCTATGACAGTATCGGTAAGAGTGACCACCGCTTAGTCATTGTGGAGACAAAGTCACACCTGCACATTGAGAATAACATTTACCATTTTGGGTGGTACTATCACAGTCCGAAATAGGGCAGACTTCGAACAGATCTAACAGTTCAAGTCTGGGTGTCCATAAGGTGCTGTGGTTCATCTACAGGAGCAGAATTGTACAGCCACACAACCTCATGACCTGGCATATCCCCTCGCAACAATTACCATCAATCCAGAGGATCAGCATTGGTTCAATGGATGTGCACGATGGCAGGAGCAGCACCAGGCAAACCTGACAATGAAGTGTCAGCCTGGTGAAGCCACCAAACAGGACTACTCGTGGGCCAAACAGCATAAGCAGTAAGTGATAGACAGAGCTAAGTGATCCCACAAGCAACGGTTCAGATCTAAGCTCTGCAGTCCTTCCACATCTAGTCGAGAAACGTTGGAGACAATTAAACAATTCATTGGAGGAAGAGGTTTCACAAATAACGCCTTCCTCCATGATGGAAGAGCCCAGCACTTCAGTGTATAAGATAAGGCGGATGCACTCGGAACAACTTTCAGTCAGAAATGCTGAGTGGATGATCCATTTCAGCCTCCTCCAGTGGTCCTCAGCAATTCAGTTACCAGTCATCAACCAATTCGATTCAGTCCATGCGATATCCAGAAACGGTTGGAGATACGGGATACTCTATGGGGTCCATACTCTGACAACATTCTGGCAATAGTACTGGTAACTTGTGCTCCATAACTTGCCACTCACCTAGCCAAACTGTTTCAATACAGTTACAACAATGGCTTTTCCTGATTATGTGGAAAATTACCCCAAGAATCTCCTGTATATAAAAAGCAGAACAAATCCAATCCGCCCAATTACTACTCCATCAGTCTACTCTCGATCATCAGTAAAGTGGTGGAAGGTCTCAGTGCTTTTAAGCAGCAACCTATTCATCAATACCCTGTCAATGACGCCCAGTTTGGGTTCCACCAGGACCACTCAGCTCCTGACCGCATTACCTTGATTCAAACATGGACAAAAGAGCTGAATTCCAGAGGTAGGGTGAGAGTGATAGCCCTTTAAATCAAGGCTGCATTCGACCTTGTGTGGTATCAAGGTGCTTTTGCAACACTGGATTCAATGGGTATCAGAGGCAAACTCCCCGCTGCTTAGAATCGTACCTGACACGTAGGAAGATGGTCATGGTTGATGAAGGACAGTCAACTCAGCTACATGTCTGTCGGAGTCCCTCGAGCAGTGAACAGAAACCTGCCCCTTGGCATTCAATGGTGGTACTACCACTGAATCCCCCAGTGTCAAAGCCCTGGTGGGTAATCATTGCTCAGAACCTCACTGGTCTCCCCACATGAACACTGTAACTATAAGAGCAAGTCCAAAGCTAGGAATGCTGCGGCGAGTAACTCACATCCTGACTTCCAAAATTCTGTCCATCATCTACAATGCATGTCAATACAATATAGGTCAGAAGTGTGACAGAAGACTCCCAGTTTGCCTGGATGAGTGCAGCCCCAACAACACTCCAGAAGCTTTATACCATCCAGGACAAAGCAGCCAGTTTGACTGTCCCTTCATCCACAATGCTCCACCATCAACGCGCAGCAGCAGCAGCAGAGTTTTACTATCCACATGCTGCAATGAAATGATTCACCAAAGATACTCAGAGACCATCTTCCCAATTCATGACCACTTCTATCTAGAAGGACAAGGGCTACAGATGTATGGAAATACCATCATCTTTAGGTTCCCCTCCAAGCCATTCACCATCCTGACTTGGAAATATATCACAGCTCCTTCACAGTCGCTGGGTCAGAATCCTGGAATTCCCTCCCTAATGGGATTGGAGGTCAACCACAACAGGTGGACTGCAGTGTTCAACAAGGCAGATCACCACCACCTTCTCAAGAGCAACTAGGGACAGGCAATAAATGCTGGCCCAGCCAGTGACACCCAGATTGACGAAATACAGAAATAGAAATTATCAGAGGACGGTTGCTGAGGTATCACAGAGATCGGTGTTTGGGGCCCAGCTGTTCACAATGTCCTTTAAATATTTGGTTGCTGGAATCAGATGCAATACATCCCAGCCTGCTGACAGCACTAATGGATGTGGGATTGTGAGTGGGTGCGGAGGATGTAAAAAAGCACCAAGAAGACTAAGACAAATGGAGTGAATGGGTAAATACGTGACAGATGGAGAACAATGTGGATAGAGGTGACGGTGTGCCCTTTGGTGGAAATGATAAACTGGAATCCTACAATTTGAAAAGGATTGGTTGAAACACGTTGATTTATAAAGGGACATATGCTCCTTTTTGTTGTTTCCTTCTGCATCAACCTCCGAGGTCCCTGCAGCGCAGTGAGTTCTGTAACCAGAAGTCAATACTGGGCATGGCATTGACACGCTGACCAGTGTACACAGACCCACCAAGTGGGGAGCTATAACACGGAAAAGGATCTGCATATCCTTGTACATATGTCGCTGAAAGCAATATTGCAGAAACAGACAGCAGTAAAGAAGATAAATGGTGTGTTGACCTTCATTTCAGGGGGATGTGAGTCCAGGAGAAGGGGTGTCTTACTGTAGCTGTACAGACCTTTGGAGACATCCCATCTCGAAAATTGTGCAATATTGTGTGCAGGCTTGGTCTCCTTACCTAATAAAGGACAAACTCAACATGGAGGGAGAGCAGTGAAGGATGACCAGACTGATCTCTGGGATGACGAGCTTGTTGTGGGAACAGAGTTTGGGGTGACTGGGCCAATATTCCATGGGGTTTAGGAAAATGAGTGGAGATCTCAGTGAAATATACAAAACTCTGACAGGGTGAGACAGATTAACAGCAGGAATGATATTCCCCTGGCTGGGATGACTAAAACAAGGAACCACAGTATTAGGTAAGGCAGGTCACTCTGCAATGAGATAAGAATAAATGTCTGCACTCACTGACTGGTGAACATGGGGAATTGGCTCGCACCTGGAAACCACGACACTGATTATAAATAAGGATTCAGAGACAGTAAAGGGATGGTGGGAAAGCAGGAGTACGGGGCGGAAATGAAGGGCCAACCATCATTACATGGAATTGGTTAGCAAACTCAATGGACCAAACGTACTACTGCATTTCCTATTTTATAACTTCCAAAGGTTACTCACATTAAGGGATATGTATATCATGTGGGGTAATTGCATTGAGGAGATTTTTTTCTATGTACTAGAATGGGGAGGCTCAATGTGTTGTATGACCTACTCCTTTCCCGCTGTTTCTGTGCAGTCTGTGGGAAAGCTCGGTAAATGTTGTCACAAGTTCTCAGATGTTAAGAAGGAGATCTCTGCAGTGTCGACAGGACTGTGTACCCATTCCCTTTTCCGACACTGATGCTGTGGCCGGGTGTTCTGTCCGGTTTCATCCTTTCAGTCCTCGGAGCAGTTTGATACAAGTGAGTGCCTTGATTGGCTGTTTCAGAGACCATTGAAATGTTTATCTCATGTCAGGGTCTTTGGAGTCAGTTTTAGGCCAGCCCAGGAAATCCCTGGAGATTCACTTCCTAAAAGTACATTGGAGAAGGAAGTTCTGTTTACAATCGATATTGGCTTCAAGGTCGCTGTTACTGAACCCAGGCTTTAGATCTCGATATTTTATTAATTGTCTTTAACTTCCACCTGCTGCCAGAGCATTAGCCTGGTTTGGATTAGTAATCCAGTGACATTTCCACAACAGCACCATCTCCACATGGGGACCTGTCAGAGACAACACTGAGCAGGATATGTCTGTGCTGCTTGACAACTCTGTCAAAAAGAACTCCCACCAATTTGACTGTGGTGATGGGACTGAGGGGGTGGTAAATGATCAGATTGTAATCATTCCCGTTTTAGGGAACGGGACTTAGCTGAGTAATTTTCCACATTGCCAGGGAGATGTCAGAGTTGGAGCTGGAATGAAAAAGCTCCCCCATGGACACGGCTTGTTGTGCAGCACAAGGCTTCAGTCCTATTGCAGGAATGGTGTCGTGGCCCATTGCCTGTGTCATATCTACTGTGTTCAGCTGTTTCTTCATGTCACGTGCAGCGAATCACATTAGTTGAAGACTGGCATCTGTGATTTTGTGGGCATCATGGCGAAGGTGATGATTATCATTGACTCAACACTTCTGGCAGAAGTTGGTGCAGATAAAACATCCTTCTCTTTTACACTGATGTGCAGGTCTGTTCCATTATTTAGGATGAGGATGTTTGTGGAGCCCTCTCCTCCAGTCATTTGTTTTATCGTCCATCACCATTTATAACTGAATGTGACAGGACTGCAGGGCTTCGTTCAAATCTGTTGGTCAAGTCTGGTAGCTTTAATGAGTTACCATCAGGTTAAGGTTCATGTGATTCTGACTCTGACATGTTCACCCACACTCGTCACTGAGCCATAGATGCTGTTGATGGTAATGACAGACTGAAGTGTTATCCTGGAAAAAAGTTACAGGTTGTGGTTGGATGCTGTTCTGCTTCTCCCGCTGCTGTGGTCTAAAGCACTACATGAATACGCAGTTTGGAGCTGCAATATCGGCAATGCAATTCTGCTGTCTGTTCCCCAATTCTCACTGAGACCCATTCACCCATCAGTCCTGCACTCAGTGACCTAACTTGGTTTCTGATGTGGAAATACTTCAATTTCAAACTCTCATTCTGCTGAATGTCTGTCTCCCTGGGTCTTGCTTCCAATCTGACACATTCTGCAAAAGTACTTAACTGATCTTAATTCAAATGTTTAATTCACCTGAATCTTTTTCCTTGAGAAATGCAATCTTCTGTGTTTAAAGTGATTATTTTTCCTCTGTTTCGTTCCCTGATTATGATTAAGAGCTCTGTAGTGTCAGTGATACCAGAGTTATGTAGTTTTAGAGCCAATGAATTTTCTGGATTCCCAATTATCTTCACCACATTGTATGTTTTCTCTTTTGGTTTGATGCCTTAACACTCGTGGCTGCCTTGTCCTCCCATGAGTATGTTTCATGTTCTTGGGGTTGCATTTCTTGTATTATCTTCCAAATTATCCCCAGAACCTCCTCCCATTGCTGCTCCATGCTGTTTCCTGCTCAACTCCCCTTCCAATTAACTCTGGACAGCTCCTCCCGCATGTCTTTGTAGTTACATTGCTCAATTATAATTACGTTACATCTTGAACAGATGTAAACTAAAAGAAGGAGCTTTGAGAGATGGGACACGAAGAATAATTGGTGGAATTCTAAACCAGCTACAAAGGCAGAACGAGAGAGAGAGGATATAGATGTGGAGATATGGAAAATGAGAAAACCACATTCGCGAAAGAAGTAGATGAACATCCCCGAATATTTTGGCAGTGCCTGTGTGCTGTGGTCCTTTGTACAGTGCACGTACAACAGAGTAATATATTCAAATGCTGAGTCTGATGCCAGAATATTTATCTCCAATAATGTGACTGACACTAGCTTTGGAAAGAACCCAGCAGGCCAACATATTGAAATAAGTTGGGACACCAGAATCAAGAATTTGGAGCACACATCCTGGTAAGAATGAGAAATTAGAGTTGGGAATCCCAGAAAAAGAGGAAACGTTGAGAGGATCAAATAATGTTTTAATATTTTATCAATTTTATACATCATTTGTGACTTATCTGCACACACACACATCGATTAAACAGTATATATACAATCTTTTTTCCACCATTGAAACTGTCCTGTTGTCGTGTTACGAGGATACATGAACACCAAGTAGTCACCGAAAGACATGCCGCACTATCACTATGTTGCATATATACAGACAAAGAAGGGCACCCCTTTGACTGGGGCAAAGCACCACACATACTAACACACGAAGGACCTTCTTAGAGGAATGGTATTCTAAGCAGAAGTCCATCAATAAACTCATCAAATTAGATTCTGTCTACATTCACTTGTTAAAATAACCGGAAATGACATCACCCAATTTAAGAAACATAGTCATGGTGACGAAACTTCTGAAAACATACCTTCAAGCTCAGTGAGCTAATTTGCATACATATAATTTTTTTTTGTTTATTAGTGGAATTTAGGAGGTCTCTGTCGCTCACATTTTGACAGATTATGATGTGAGGTGAGCTTTTCTGGGTATGTGGTTTTAATTAACAGAGGGGTTTGACATTGATGTTATAACAGTTTGGGGCCTTGCCATATGGCATTTGGACAGACTTGAACAGATCTGTGATACAACAGATCCCAGCAAATTCTAACTCATTGCAATTAGTGACTTTGAGCTTCAACTGAAACCATTGGGAAAATTCGTTTAATTTTGTTACTTGTGGTTGGTTAAATGAAAAGTGAGGGAAATGGCTTTTAACATTACTGAAGAGGTTCCCAAATTTTCCAAGGAAGTTTAGAAAGACAGAAGGAGGACATTTTTTAGAATTAGCAAATAGGTTGGAATTGGGTTTAACCAGGGAGAAAAGGGAAGCTGAAATCGTAATGGAGTTGGTCAAGCACTTTGATGTATCAGAGAAACAGGCAACTGCAGTAGAGTTATAAAAACTTAAATTGCAAATGTGGCAACTGGAGTTAGAAGATAACTAAAGGGGCTGAAAAAGAGAGAGAAAAAGGGAAAGAGAAGAGAAAGAAAGAGAGAGGGGATTTGAAATTCAGAAGTTGGGAATTAGGTAAGAAAGTTAAATGAACAGGATGGAGATGAAGGGAGAACGTAGGGATGTATACAACTAGGTTAGTAACTTGTCATATTTCGGTGAGAAAAATGTTAAAACCTTTTTTTAATTTCATTTGAAAAAATGACTCGGCAGATGACATGTCCAGTGAACTTGTGGGTAATGCTAGTTCAGACTAATCTGGTAGGCACAGCTAGTGAGGTATGTGCAACGCTGTCAGACGAGGGATCAAGACATTATCAAGATGTCAAATTGGCTATTTTGATTCGTTATGAATTGGTACTAGAAGCATATAGACAGAAATTCGGAAAAATAGAGACGGAACCAGGTCAGACTTATATTGAGTTTGAAAGAATTAACCACAGTCATTTTGATAGGTAGGTAATGGCTTTAAAAATGGATAAGACCTGTGAGGCTTGAAGGAAGATTTATCTGCTGGAGAAGTTAAAAGACTCTTTCCAGAGATAGGAAAACTTCATGTGACTGAATAGAAAGTTCAAGAAGTGAAAAGTGCGGCAGAAATGGCAGGTAAATATGCATTGTGGCATGTGATGAAATTTAACTTCTGGCAGGAATTTCATCCTGTGGGGGATAGAAATTGGGAGAAGGGAAGATCACACATTACAAAGCGAACAGTAGCTCACAATAGTTTACCACAGGTGAAGAAAGAAGCCCAAGGGGGTTGAAAGGTGGTGAACGGCCTCAGGTGCTCTCACTGTAAGGGAGTGGAACACATAGAATTACAGTACTGATGGTTTAAGAAGGGCACAGGGAAAAAGTTGTTTTCACTGCAGTTAGCTGGCACACACCGTGCTGGGCGTTAAAGGAAGACACTTTGGGGAAAGATGCGGTAGAAGAGGCTAAGCCAGTGGCATTAGTGAAACCTGTAAAGGAGACACCAAGTGCAGCCGAGGAGCTGCAGGACATTGCACAACCTAGGCAAGGGCTGGGTATGGAGGCAGGGCCTGATCTCTCTAAATAATTCAGCTGTGTAGATAAAGTTTACTCAGAAAGAACAGGGGGAGAAGGACAAGAAATGATAATTTTGTCAGATAAGGGATCTGCTCACTCTCTATTAGTTGGGAAGTGAGGCGCCGGAAAAGCACAACAGATCAGGCAGCGTCCGAACAGCAGGACAATCGAATATCAGGCAGAAACCCATCGTTCGGAACGTGGTGGGGGGACAAGGGAGCTGAAAGATAAATACGAGAGTAGTAGCTGGGCTGGTGGGAGGGTCACTGGGAAGGCAATAAGATGATGTAAGTAGGAGTGATAGTGATATGTCGGAGGGGAGGGTGGAGTCGATAGGTGGAAAGGAAGATGGACAGTTAGGGCAGTTCAAGAGGGCGGTGCTAGGTTGACCGGTTTGATCTGGGAGAGTTTGGTGGATAGGAGATTTGGAATTTGATGAAGTCAACGTTGATGCTGTACAGTTTGAGGGTTCCAGCTGTCCTACCACCGATAGGTGTCCTATCACCCCCCTCTCCGACCTATCACCATCACACCCCACCTGCATCTACCAATCGCCTTTCAAGCTCCCTTTCACCCAGATCCACCCCCCACCCATTTATTTCTCAACCTCCTTCCCCCTCCCTTACGCCCCACTTTCCTGATGAAGGACGTATGCCTGAAACGTCAATGCTCCTGCCCCTTGGATGCTGCCGACATGCTGTGCTTTTCCAGCCCCACACTTTTCAACTCTGATCTCCAGCATCTGCCGCCCTCACTTTCTCTCACCCTCTAATAGTACGAGATGAAAGTTTTTTTCACTCTTTCTGACATGTTAATCAAGAGCGTGATAACTTGTGGAATGGAGACAGAAATTAAGCATTCCCTTGTGTAACATCTGGTTGGAGTGCCAAATCAAGATTGGGGAAGTAACAGTGACAGTGAGTAACAGAGTGCCTGTTCTTGGAATACAGTTTGTTCTTGGGAATGATTTAGCAGGAGGCAAGGTGGGAGAGGCACCCCTTGTGGTGGAGAAGCCAAAGGAAGATGAGGAAATTGGTGAGTTAACAGAAAATTATCCAGGATTTTTTTCCAGTAACAAGATCCCACTGTCATAAGTTACAGCAGGAAGGAAAAAGGAACGAAAAAGACAAATGAGTTGATGCTCAGTGAACTGACACCCTGTTTGATGTAACGGTGCAGGAAAAACCTGAACAGGCAGAGGTGTTCCGTCCTGAAAGGCAAATGGACGTACAACAGAGATATATACACACACATACACATGCACACACACAGAAAATGAATCAGAATATATTATTGAACGTTATTAACTTAAAGATAAAATCATAAAATTAAAATGGAGAACCCGATAGGTTACTTATTGAACAAGAATGATTAAGTTCCACACTGGCCTGACAATATTTTAATGTGTATATGATAAACAAATTGTCGGAGATAGTTGTGGACAACGACAAATCTCTCGCATTTTTTGGAATATTTAAAGACCAGAATATGAGACTATTTAATTGGAGTCTTACTTTACCGACTTTAAACTTACAAAATGTACATGCTGTGGCTCCTATAATGTGATAGCAGATGTGTTTTCGTGGATTTAAAGGAAAAAGTGTAGATAAGATTTGACTTATTCCAGTGTTGTATTGGTGTGCAGAATTAATATGAATGATATAACTGAGATTAACACTTTGGTATTTCATAAAATTGGGATTAAGAATTAGAGGAAAACAAATGTTGCCATCTTTTCATTCTGCTAGTTCATTTTATTTTCTGAAGCGGGGAGATGTTATGAAGACAAAAACATGTATGGACACTTTAAGACAGATCGGGTTTTGCTGAATAGAAATTAAAGCCACAGATGCCAGCTGAAAATCACACTGTTCCACATGTCACCATTAGCTGAGAAATGGATTCCTGAGTTTTGGTTGCTGTTTTGGCAGCCATTCAAATGTAACCAAAGAGTTTAAATAACGCTCAGGATACCAGATGCCAACAGAATCTGAATATTATTGTTTGGACACCTGGACAGCAATCACATTATGAGAATTATTGTATCATGGGGAGTATATGAACCCAGCATGTTGAACACTGGAGGGAGAGCTGCTGCCATCCAACAGTAGAGCAACTGCTGTAGAGCAGGAGTGCTAACTGGCCATCTCAAACACTCTCTCTCAAAGACACATGTTCTTATTTGCAACAAAAAAAAATGACCCAGGGAGATGCAGCTGAAAGAGTGAAGACAGCGGGGAAGATAGAGATTGTATGGTCTTGAGATTGTAATGTTTAACATGTGGGTTGTTGGAACAACATATTTTTACAGAGTTCGAGTCAGATAGTAAGTAGCTAAGAAAAGAGGGACTTGTATTTGTGAATAGTTGTTGTTTAGTGTTCACTATTAAGGTTAAGAACTAACTTGTTAATTTTTGTTTAAAAGGAGGTCTGTGTCACTCATATTTTAACAGATTACGAGGTGAGGTGAGCTTTTCTGGGTGTTTGGTTTTAATTAACAGAGGGGTTCGACTCCACCTTGTAAATATCCATCCACGCTCACCCCATTTCCCTGCAGTTGGCCCATATCCATCCAGTCCTTTCCTATCCAAATATTTATCCAAATGCATTTGAAATGTTGTTAATTTACCCCCCTCAACTACATCTGCCACCAGCTCATCCACGTACCAGCCTCTGTGGAAAGAAGTGGCCTGTCAGGTTCCCTTTTATTCCTTTCCTTCTAACGTTAAACTGATCCTCTCTCGTCCTTGATTCTCTCCACCTTGGAAAAAGACTGAGAGCATTAACCCTATCCATACCCCTCGTGATTTTATACAGCTCTATAACAATTCCCCCAGTCTCCTACACGCTAAAGAAAATGTCCTATCTTGTCCAACCTCTCCCTATAACTCAGATCATTGGGTCCTGGCAACATCCTTGTAAATTTCTTCTGTACTCTTTCTAATTTAATAACATCCTACCTTAAACAAAGTGACAAAACCTGAACACAATACTCCAAGTGCAGCCTTACCAAAGTCCTGTATAACTGCAACATAAATTCCCATTTTCTATACTCAATATCCTGCCTGATGAAGTCCAGTGTGCCAAATGCCTTCTTCACTGCCCTGTCTACCTGTGACTCCACTCTCAGGGAACCGTGCACCTGAGCACCAAGGTCTCTCTGCCCACTGCACCCCTTAAGGCCCTCCCATTCACCATGAAACTCCTACCTTGATCTTAATTTCCAAAATGCAAGACCTCACGCTTCTATATTAAATTCCATTTTTCGGCCCATTTAAGGTCCTGCTGCAATTTCTGATAACCTTCCTCACTGATCATGCTCCCACTTACATTAGTGTCATCTGCAATCTTATTAATCATGCCTCGTAAATTCTCAACCAAATCATAGATACCAAACAGCTATGGACACAGCCTCCGGTCTGACAAGTATGCTTCCATGAAACCCTCTGCTTCCTACCATCAAGCCAACTGTGTATCCAATTGGACAGTTCCCACACATTCTACGTGTTGGAACCTTCCTGAGCAGCCTGCCGTGTGGAAACTTATCAAACCTCATCAAAGGACTCTTAGAAATTTGGGAAGCATGATCTCCCAAACACAAGTCTATGCTGACTGCTCCGAATCAAACCCTGTGTAAGTAATGAGTGCAGTCAATGGCATGCTGTCCTTCATTGTAAGATGATTCGAGTACATAAGTGAAGCCATCTTTCGGCTGTTGTAGAACCTTGCTGAGAGCGCATTTGGGGCATTCTGTACAGATTTGATGTCCTTTGTAAGGAATGGTTCCCGTAACACAGACACGGATGATGGTAACATGAGGATAGAGTGAAGAAGCTGAGTGTTTAACCTGTAGCGTGTGAGAGACGAAGCAATGGTGATGCTGAAACATGAGGAGTGGCAGTGGCCTCTTATTTCCAAAACAGAAATTCCATACTTTACTCAGGAGTTATTGGTTTGATCTATTGTCACGTGAACCTCAGTACAGGGAAACACTTTATTTATGAGCAGTGAGGCAGATCATAGTAAGCATGGCCGGACAGATCGTAGGGTGGAAATAGACTTGGAAAGAGTAAGGCATACAGGTTACACTGAACAGGACGTGCACTAGACAAGGTCAACATGAACAAGATCAGCATTATTTGAACTTAGAGAGTCCATCCATCGGTCTAACGTAGCCTTCCTGATAGTTTATATGCCTAAATTAACTCTCCCCACGTTATTGTGCAGTCGGCGTGTGAACCCGTACTGAACGTCAGGTTACTCACAATCCCCAACAGCAGCCACAATCCCTTCTATCTGAAACAGGTAGCCATTCCCACCAGCTTCCACCCTGCATAGACAACACCAGGCTGACTTCTCGGAGATGGAAGGTACCTTCTTGTGACTTCACACAAGACATCTGGCTTCCCTCCTCACCGATAGAAAACCGCATTAAAGTCCCACGTGTGTATCATGACAGTCGGAGCTACGAGGAACAACGTGGAGCAGTCTGTCTGTGCAGCCTCTGCTCCACTTGGTCATCATGTTAGAGCATCAGTTAGGAGACAGTGAGGACTGTGGATGCTGAAGATCAGAGTAGACGGTGGTTTGCTGGAAAAGCACAGCAGGAGAATCGACATTTCGAGCATAAGCCGTTCATCAGGAATCAGCATCAATTACCTCATTCTGCCCCTGTGTAAGTGCATTGAGGTGGGAATGGCCTCCTACTGTTCCTGTGTAAGTGACTCAAGGGACTGACTGGCTTCTTCCCCGTCCGATTGGACAGGGCCAAGGGCCTGACTGGTTACCCCTGGTTCCTGTATGACAGCTCGATATGCTGACTAGTGTGATGATGCTGTAACTTTAAGAGGTTATTTTGTTCTGGTTTATTTTAAGAGAGAGATTGAATGACCGTTACCAAGCTGGCTAGTTAGGACCACTTGAATAAACAACTAGTGAGGCCTTGGGTTTATTTTAATGCAGATGGAATGGGTGTGGTCAGCTCTCACAGATTGGGATTTCTGCATTGTGGTTTCTCAGTAACATCAGAAGTTACTGGGGTCTCCACCGAGTTGAAAGTTTTAGTGAATGTCTCCTGGCAGCTACTCTCTATGGATTTTCTCTTGGTGCTGTTTCTAAATCCTAAATTGTAGAAATATTTGTGTCATTCAGTGTCTGAATATTCCTTTTTTCCAAGGGCTGTGTTCATGTGATTTTCCAGTATTGGAACAGTTCATTAGTATTGGTTCCGAGATCTATTATTCTGTTAACTTGTCCAATATAATTACGTTATTCTAAATTCCACCTTTTTTTTTGTTTTTGTTTTAATCTATCGTGTTTAAGTAAATGGTGTTATGCGTCATACCGAGTTGTTTGACCAGTCACATTGCATCTGGAACAGGCACTTTACATTTTCTTTAAAATAAGAAAACATTAGAGTCTCGGCTACCGCCTTCAAATATTGTCGAGGGGCTCTGGTGTGGCCCATCACACTAGAATCCTTCTCCTCCTGAGTAATATGTTGGAGGCACTGAATGGGCTGTGCCTGTTCTTCTCCAATAGTGTCAATGGGCTGAACGACTTCCTCATATTCCTGTGAACCCAGTGTGAGGTGCAGAATGGACTCTTATTTTACTGTGGCAATGTGCAGTGTCAGACAGTCCTTTATATGAATGTTACGGACTCTTTAAAAGCACAAGCCTCAATGGAGTCCATGTCTTGCTGCACATGGACACAGTCCTGTTCAGAAGCTGACGGGGGCATCAAATTATTCTGAACATTGTGGTATCCTCAGTGACCATCCCCACTTCGGATCTTATGGTGGGGAGGGTGAGGGTGGGGAGACATTGATGAAGCAGCTGAAGATGTTTGTGAAGAGGAAGCTACCCTGAGGATCTCCCACAGAACTGACCCAGGACTGAGATGATGAACATCTTCCTTTGTGCCGTGTTTGAATCCAAACACTGGAGAGTTTTCTCTGATTCCCATTAAGTTCAGATTTGTTAAGCTCCTTGATGTCAACAGAAGTCAACAGAAGCCTTGATATCAGGGCCAGTCATTTTTACCTGAACCCATGTGTCCTGTCAGAGAATTGAGGGCGATGAAGAATTGGGTATGAAAGAGGATTTGAGACCAAGAGCAGATCAGCCATGATCTTAGTGAAGGGCAAGGCAGGTTTGGAGAGTGAATGACCTGCCCCTGTCTCTGATATTCTCACATTCTGTTATTGGAAAGTTAGTGGGTGTTATTTTCATGAATGTTCTGTTATTGAATGTTGCCGTCAGGGAGACCAGAGGATTTTGTGAGCCATCTCTGGGTGAGGTATGGGAGCTGTATTCATAATGAATTTGGGTCTACAATATGACCAACAAATGGAGCACAAGTTGCAGAGAGGGGAAGCTCTGTAAAGAGAGATGAGGGGCCTCTTTCATACCCAGCCTGGGTTTTACAATTACATTTCCCAAATCACCTCAACGGGTGTGGGACAGTCTTGAAGGGCTGAATGATCTCCTCTGTTTCTGTGCAACAGGTTATAGAAGTAAGTAGTCTCTAAATGCTCCTGCCTAACAGGTTTAATGGTCTGAATGGAACACAGGAACACGGGATTGAGGGACAGGAGTGAGTCATTAGATACGTTGAACCTTCTCCACCAGGCACTAAGATTGTGGCTGATCAGGTTGGGGTCTCAGCCCCACTTTCCTGTCTGTGTCCCATTATCCATGACTCAGTTCCCAGTCAAATACTTCACTAACGCAACTTTCAATCAATGTGAACATAGAGGCATGATAAACTTCCAGTGAAGAGGATTCGGATTTGAACGGTACTTTCAGAATTTTTCGTCATCCCTCTTACAGAATCAGAGAGTCATACAGAACAGAAACAGACCCGTTAGTCCAATCTGTTCACTCCGATCAGATTTCAAATCTGATCCAGTCCCATTTGCCAGCATTGGGCCAATATCCCTCGTCTTTCAGATACTTTTTAAATGTGCAATTGTAACCGCCTTCAGCACTTCCTCTGACAGCACTTTATGTACACACACCACTCTCTGTGTGAAACATTTATCTTCAGGTCCCTTCTAAATCATTCGCCCTCTCCCCTCCAACCTGTGCTCTCCTGTTCTGGACTCCCCTACCCTGGGGAGCAGAACATGCCTGTTCAGAATATCCATGCCCCTGATGATTTTATAAACCTCTATAATGTCACCCTTCAGCCTCTGACACTCCAGGGAGAAACACCTCAAACTAATCAACCTCTCGCTAAAGCTCAAACCTCCAGTCCTGGGACATCCGTGTAAATCCTTTCTGCAGAAAACCAAGATGTACGCAGTATTCTTAAAGTGGTCTCACCAACATCCTGTACAGATACAGCATGCCACCACAACTCCTATACTCAATGCTCTGACTGATTAAGGCAAATTTGTAAAATGTGTTCTGTACCGCACTGCCTGCATTCGACTCCACTTTCAAGAACAATGTACCTGCAGTTCTGTGTCCCTTTGTCTCACAACACTCACCAGGCCCTTACCATTAAGTGTATAATTTCTGCCCTGATTTGCCTTCCCAAAATGCGTAACCTCGTATTTATCTAAATTAAACTTCATCTGTCACACCTTGCCCCTTTGTTCCATCTATTTGTGATCTTGTTGTACTCTGAGATAATCTGCAACACCACTTTTCTGATGTCATCTGCAAACTTACTCCCTATGGTCCCAATATTTGCGTCTTCTCCCCTTGTCTGCGTGAGCTTCTGATGGGTGCTCCTGTTTCCTCCCACAGCTCAAAGCTGTATAATTCAAGTGGATTGGTCAAATAGTCCATAGTGTTCAGCGATTTCTACTTTAGGTGCACTAGTCAGGGGTAACTGCAAGGGCATGGGAAGGTTAGTCTTTGAAAGGTTAGTATGGACTTGTTGGGCCGAAGGGCTTGTTTCCACACTGCAGGGATTCGATAAAAATAAGAATGGTAACAATAACAGGAGAGTCTTGTTTTAGCTCGTACACGTTACTGTGATGAGGAATAATGCAGGGGAGAGAGTGCAATAGGCCGTTTCTTCTCTGCAGATGACATTTTCTCCCTCTCTGAGTTGAATCACACAATAATGTCATTCTCTCCCAAACTGGACCATGTGAGGTCTCCTTGTACATTGTCCAAACTATGTTTCCATCACATTCCCTGTTCCATGTTGGTGCATCATTGCTGCTGTCATACACGGAGCCATACCCTGAGCAGAAAATGGTCTCGGACGATTTGAAGATATGTTTATATGTCCCTGCGTCATTAAAAAAATAAAATGGTTAATGTATTCAGAATACATAGAACATAGAACAGTCCAGCACAGAACAGGCCCTTCAGCCCACCATGTTGTGCCGACCACTGATCCTCATGTATGCACCCTCACATTTCTGTGACCATATGCATATCCAGCAGTCTCTTAAATGTCCCCAATGATCTCGCTTCCACAACTGCTGCTGGCTACGCATTCCATGCTCTCACAACTCTCTGTGTAAAGAACCCGCCTCTGACATCCCCTCTATACTTTCCTCCAACCAGCTTAAAACTATGACCCCTCGTGTTAGCCATTTCTGCCCTGGGAAATAGTCTCTGGCTATCAACACTCTCTATGCCTCTCATAATCTTGAATACCTCAGTTAGGTCCCCTCTTCGCCCCCTTTTCTCCAATGAAAGAACTTCGAGCTCAGTCAACCTCTCTTCATAACATAAGCACTCCAGTCCAGGCAGCAACCTGGTAAACCTCATCTGAACCCTCCCCAAAGCATCCACATCTTTCCTATAATAGGGTGACCAGAACGGGACGCAGTATTTCAAGTGCGGTCTTACCAAAGTTTTATAGAGCTGCAACAAGATCTCATGACTCTTAAACTCAATCCCACTGTTAATGAAAGCCAAAACACCATATGCTTTCTTAACAACCCTGTCCACTTGGGTGGCCATTTTAAGAGATCTATGTACCTGCACACAACGATCTCTCTGTTCCTTCACACTGCCAAGAATCCTATCCTTAATCCTGCACTCAGCTTTCAAATTCGACCTTCCAAAATGCATCACCACGCATTGATCCAGGTTGAACTCCATCTGCCACCTCTCAGCCCATCTCCGCATCCTGTCAATGTCCCACTGCAGCCTACAACAGGTCTCTATACTGTCAACGACACCTCCAACCTTCGTGTCATCTGCAAACTTGCTGACCCATCCTTCAATCCCCTCATCCAACTCATTTATAAAAATTACAAACAGTAGAGGCCCAAGGACAGAGCCCTGTGGAACACCACTCACCACTGACTTCCAGGCAGAGTATTTTCCTTCCACTACCACTCGCTGTCTTCTGTTGGCCAGCCAATTCTGTATCCAAACAGCTAACACAGATACCGGTGTTAAAATTAATGTTTTAACAAATACAGAAATTGCTGGAAAATCTTGGTAGGTCTGTCAGCATCCAGATGCCTTTTACATGATGTAGTTGTACCAGCCTCCACTACTTCCTCTGGCAGCTCATTCCATACACACACCACTCTCTGTGAAAAGGTGCCCCTTAGGCCTCTTCAAAACCTTTCCCCTCTCAATTTCCACCAATATCCTCTAGTTTTGGACGCCCCTAACCTGGGGAAAAACCTTGACTACAAACCCTATCCATGACCGTTCTGATTTTATAAACCTTTACTGCTGTGAAATGTGACTTCAATCAACACGAATGGCTGTACTTTCAATAATCCCGGGCCGAAATGCTGAAATTCAACACCCACACCTGTTCTTTCTCCATCAAGTCGCAATTATAAACCAGTTTAATCAGTTTGTTCAGATATATTGGGAGACACTTCTGTGGGATTTACACCTAGACCTTTGTGCCCGGAGGTAGGGACACGAGCACCACTCGGCAATACCCATAAAGCTGTAACATTATTCTCCTGTGTGTTTGTTCATCAGCCGGTTATGACATGCTGTGACATACCTCTGCAACAGGCAGGACATGAATCCACACCTTCTGGTCCAGAGCTAGGAACACTATCAAACAATTTCAGGAATTGGAATCAAACCCCAGAGCTATGGCTCAGAGACAGGGACACTACCCACGACACTACTATACCCAGATTTTGGGTCACATTTTAAGGGGCAGTGTTCAGCTCGGTGTGGATTTATTATAATCAGGTTACCATTACTGAACTACACAAAACACTTTGTTTTGTTAAACAAGTGCAAGATCGAAATTAACTATGAACATCTTTAATCGCTATTATCTGTAGTCTGCAATATTAGGGAAAGGAATCCTGCAGACATACTCTGTCCAATGAAGGGTCTCAAGTAGATCTTTATTACTGAACATCAGACACGGAGAAAGACCATAATTTCTGGTCCCAAAACAACTATCATATAACTCAACTCTCACATGTGTCTAAAACCATGAAATGATATCACGCCATGAAAGGATACTTTCCAGCCTCTCCTCCCCACTGACTGTGTCTGCAATCTGTCCCTCCACCCTCCAACCACACAAGGCAAACCAAGCTCAGGGTCTTTGTGAAAATCAAGGCCGGAGTGTGCAGGCCTCCTGGAGAGGGGTGGGCATTTTAAAATTAAACGGGGAAGGTGAGGAGGTGGTAATATCACTCACTGACCGAGGCGTGGCAGATGGATTTAAGTTTGGATTAATGCGAGATACTGGGTTTGGTAAATCCAACAAGAGCAGGACTTATACAATTAAATGTAGGGCCTTTGGCGGTGTTGTAGAACAGAGACCTCGGCCATCAGGTATAATGCTTTAAAATTTGCATCTCATACAGATAATCTGGTTAAGAAGGTGTTTAACACACTTGTCTTCAATGGTCAGATCTTTGAGTATCGGAATTGGGACGTCATGTTGAGGTTGTACAGGACATTGGTGAGACCTCTTCTGGAATACTGTGTCCAGTCTGGTCATCCTGCCCCCTCATTCCATAGGCACACCACCCTGTGGGTGAAACAGCTGCCCCTTAGGTCACTTTTAAATGTTTCCCCTCTTACCTTACAACTATGTCCTCTAGTTTTGGTCTCCATTACCCTTATAAAATACATTGACTGTTCACTTTGATATCATTGACCTTGATATTATTAAGCTGGAGAAGGTTCAGAAGAGTTTAACCTGGATGTTGCTGCAAATGGTGGGATTGAGCTATAAGGAGAGGCTGGGTAGGCTGGGACTTTGTTTCCCTAGAGAATATGAGATAGAGGGGAAACTTTGCAGAGGTTTATAAAATGATGAGGGGTACAGATAAGCTGAAGGGCTGATGTCTTTTACCGAGAGTTGGGGATTCAAAACTGAGGGATATTTTAAGGTACGAGGAAAGAAGATTTACAAAAGTCATGAGAGGTAATTATTTTAGAAGAAGCTGGCTTGTGTGTGGAATGAACTTGCAGAGGAAGTGGTGAAAGCAGGAAAAGTTACAACATTTAAACTACATTTAGATCAGTACACGGATAAGACATCAGTTTGGATGGTGCTGTGAGCAGCTGCCCTCTCCCTCCCCCTCTCTGAGTGAATCCCTGTTGGTTTTCACCCTCTACCAATGCCTGTGCAGTGGCGTGTGGAGGCCAGCAGAGGGTGGCATTGCATCACTTTAAGCACCACAGAGACAGCCAGACCTGCCCCACACGGAGACACACAGATACACACACAGCAATTGTTAGGACACAGCATAGATCTCATCTGGTAATTTAAACTAAACATAAATAAATGCTCAATTCGCCTCGTAAACTGTTAAAATATGAGTGACAGAGAACTCCCAAATTCCACTGATTAAATAAAAACAACAATGTATTTTTTAACACTGAAAGTGATCTGAAAGACCCTCTATCTCTTAACTGCTTATAACCAGACTCCAGCTCTGTAGTAATATACAGTTTCTGGGTCTGCCATCCTCTCATATCACAGGTACTTGTAAGCTCTCAGTTCAGAGCAGCATTCACTCTCTCTTAAAGGTACAGTACACATTTTCAACTTCATACCCTGGTGAATATACATAAGTGGAACCTATCAGGATTTCTCTTGCTCTGTGGTTTGTCAATATTTCATCTACTCTGTCTCGTATATGTCAGGATTTTTGTTGATCCATTGACAGTATGTCATTATTTGACTCAGTCCTTGGGAATATATCAGTATCTCATTTGCTCACACTCCTGTGTGTGGGACAGGATTTCAGTTGTTTCATGGGCACTGTGACACTGTGACAATCTTAATGTTTGTAAATGGTACCAAACCTGCAAGGATTGTAAAGTCTATGGAGGACAGTGTGGAACTCCAACAGGACGGTAGACGGGGATCAATGCGAGGTGATGCACTTTGATATGAAAGATAAAGAAAGACAGTTTAAAACAGGCTGTGTCATTATAAAGGGGCTGCAGGAACAGAGCGCGCTGCGTGTATATGAGCAAGAGCTTTGTTCGGGGGTCGGTGCTATAACAGATATACCGTGAGTGTGAGGGAGCAGAGAGAACACAGTGACCCTTATCCTGACAGAGCGGGGAAGGTTTTTGATGCATGTGCTGTATTGCTGGACATTTCTTCAGATCGCAGAAACTGCACTGAGCTGGGTGGGGAGCACAGATCATGCTCAGTGGGTCTGCTGGTGTGGCTCTCTCTGGGAAGAGAATGGTCACCCTCTGTACTAGCCCATCCACCAGGACCTCCGTGCCCCAGTCGACAAACCGTGGTGTAATTGCCCCATATCTTTCATGCTCGGGGTAAACTGTACAGGGCAGCTCCTAACTGAGAAAGGTCAGCCGTGTACCCCTTGGCCTTTTAAAGATGGCACCAGTGCCAGGGGTCATGGAATATCCAGGGTCACCCGGGCGACTGTGAGTCCCTCCAGCCATGATGGGTGGGAGAACCGATCTGGTACTGAATGAGAGGGACACTATGGTGGGGGTGGGGTGTGTGGGTCGTCAATGAGTTGTGTTTGATAGGATAGCACCAGGAATCTAGCTTGAACACGTACAGATAATCTCTCTGCCCAGTGAGTCAGAGATTCTGTTGTAACTACTCCCAATTACAAAGCTGTAGAACAAACGTTCATCCAAACTCCATCATTTCACCTCACACCAATGTCCCCTTTTTCCCATCTTTCCTGGGAAGACTGGCTCATGTTACCGGATGTTATCGAAGTGTCTACATTTCAGTATTCTGAAACCTGAGAACACAGCCGTCCATGACACTATCTCTCAGTCTCCTCCTCGCTGTCTATACCCCAAACCCATCCCATGTGATGATATTTAAACTGATTCCCCGGCCATCTCTCTCTGGCAGTGATGTTCACATCCACAGCACCCCCTTGACATGGCACAATATCGATATGGATCTGTAAATGGGTGGGAGCTGGAGGTCCTGTCACTTCCAGCATGGGCTGCAAGTTTCCCCACACTGGGCAGGGATCTAACACAGTGTTACTGAGCAATGCACTGGGGTGGGATACACAGTCCTACATGCTGGGAGGGTAACTGCTCCTGGGTTACAGATCAATGCACTGGGGTGGGGTACACAGTCCTACATGCTGGGAGGGTAACTGCTCCTGGGTTACAGATCAATGCACTGGGGTGGGGTACACAGTCCTACATGCTGGGAGGGTAACTGCTCCTGGGTTACAGATCAATGCACTGGGGTGGTGTACACAGCCCTACATGCTGGGAGGGTAACTGCTCCTGGGTTTACATATGAATTCACGGGTGATCACTGCACAGGTCTCTGTGCTGGTCAGACTGTACGGTTGAGATTTATAGATAATACAATGATGTGGTCAGTGCAGCTCCCCGTGCTGGACAGGTATGTAACCTGTGCACAGTACATCATGTTGTTGGGGTGGATGGGGGGAAAGGTGATGGACAGGTCACGGAGCTCCACGGGACGTTCTGTCCCCAACATTCTATGACTGACATTCCCCGGAACGTTCTGTCCCTGACATTCTATAACTGACATTCCCCGGAACGTTCTGTCCCTGACATTCTATAACTGACATTCCCCGGAACGTTCTGTCCTCGACTCCCCGGAACGTTCTGTCCCTGACATTCTATAACTGACATTCCCCGGAACGTTCTGTCCCTGACATTCTATAACTGACATTCCCCGGAACGTTCTGTCCCTGACATTCTATAACTGACATTCCCCGGAACGTTCTGTCCCTGACGTTGTTTGTTTGTGAACGGCCGGACGTCAGTGAATTGAACAAACGATAAGATCCCGAGGGAAGAGATCCCGTTCCAGGGAGAAGGAGACACTGTTCCGAAGGCCCCTCAGCCAGTTAAAGGGGGGAATACGTTTTCCCTGCGTTTACATTTCCTCACGACACAGGATCGACCACAATTTAGACCAAAATACAGGAATCCCCAAACTCCGTTTGTCTTCAGGAAATTGGGAGAGAATCCTTCTGGACAGCATCGTTTCCACCCTCCGTATTAGGAACTGGGAAGGAGTGACCTGTGTCTGCTCTCGAGTGATCGAGTGTGTGGGAATGTTCTAGAAACCATCTGTCCTTATGGATGTGTCTCTGTGTGTTGGGGAGGGAGGGTTTTTTGTGGTTTATGTGGCATTTTTTGTCAGTAATTCCAACCTTCCCATTTGTTATTCCAGCTCCAAGTATTATAATAAATCCCTGAATACAGGGACGCATTTGAAAATCCCACTGGGTCCCCGATCAAACGGGTCCCTTTGCCTCCAGGCTGATGGATAATGGGTTTGTTTTCCTTCCTCACAGTTAACGTAGTGACCATCTACGTCCTGCTTTATAAAGATTGTGGATTGTCTCCATGTGTCAGACGTTACCTGGGGGCCATGGCAGCGGCGGATCTCCTGGTCATTATCCTCGACCTGATCCTGAGACACATTCCCATTGTTTATCAGGAACAGTTTTATTTCCTGATGGACTCCGTCCCCGTGTGTAATGTCCACGCCGTCCTGCTTTATGCAGCCACTGACTGCTCGGTCTGGTTCACCGTCACTTTCACCTTTGATCGGTTTGTGGCCATTTGTTGCCAGAAGCTGAAAAGTAAATATTGCAGTGAGAAAACGGCGGCTGTGGTTCTGGGAGCAGTGACTGTGCTGAGCTGTTTAAAGAACATTTCCTGGTATTTTATGCTCACGGCTCGGTATTGGCTGGGGAACGCCCCCTGGTTTTGTGATGTAACAGCCGCTGTTCGAGTCTCCAGTGTCTGGGTCACAATCGAGTTCCTCCACCACATTCTAACCCCGGGTGTCCCATTTCTCCTGATTCTGCTGCTCAATGTTCTCACCGTCAGACACATTTTAGTGACCAGCAGAGCCCGCAGGAGACTCCGCGCTCACACCAATGGGGACGCTCAGTCTGACACAGAAATGAGAAACCGAAAAAAATCCATCATTTTGCTGTTTGTGATCTCGGCCAATTTCATACTTTTATGGTCAATGTTAATGCTGTATTCTATATGGTACCGGATGAGCTTTATTGTGTATACCCCTGTGTATCTCCATTTCTTTGTGCGGGAATTGGGCTTCATGCTGCAGCTCCTCAGTTGCTGCACAAACACCGCGATTTACGCCGTGACCCAGACTAAGTTCAGGCAGCAGCTGAAGAATGTGCTGAAATATCCCTTCACCCAAATCCATCCATTCATCAAATTCCCTCATTAATCACACCATCCGGGATTTTCTCATTTCAGTGTTTCAGCGATGGAGCAGCCTGTCGCTATGGTCACAGACTGAGGGGAGCGCTGGTTTGTCCCTCCTTATCCTACAGGAGGGTTACAGGGAAACATTTCAATGTTTCTCACAACTCAGGGGCCAGTGAGAAAAGGCACCATCCCACTGACTGTATCCATCACTTCCATTTGTAACCAATAAAAATGCTGATGAAAGCGTGCCGAGCAGCAGAGGGACCGATGTTGTTGTGTGTCTTTGTGTTGGAGAAGCTGAGCTGGAGAGAGACAGACTCAGCCCCAAGTCCTGGTCCTCAGGGAAGGGGAGGGCACCGCGCCCTGAGCTCAGGAGCTGGGGTTAACTCCCTCTGTTACCCCCAACTCCAACCCAGCCTCCCCATTACCTCTCCCCTACTCTTTCTGCTCAATTCTCTCTCTCTCTCATCATCTCTCCTCTTCACACTCCCTCGTTTCCACTCACACTCACAATCCCCCCAACCCCAGTTTCTCCACCTGCCCACATCTTCCCTGTCCCCTCACCCTCACTCTCTCTGTCCTGCTGTCTCTGTCTTCTCCAGCAGTTCCATCTCTACCCCATTTTCCCCTCCTCCTACCTCCCACATCTCCCCCCCACCCCACACGCAGCCTCACGACCAACCAACCTGGGTCAGAGGGAGAGGGAAGGACCAGGGAGACAGAATGTGTCTGAGACAGGGGGAGGGAGGGACAGGAGGGAGAGCGATTCAGTCAGAGAGAAACGGAGGAAGGTGGGGGAGTGAGAGAGAGAGAGAGACACTGATTGAGGGGGGTCAAGAGTGAGAGATGGTGGAGGGAAAGTGAAGGAACGGGGGGAGAGAGAGGGGGCAAGGGAGAGATAGGGAGAGATAGGGGAGGGCGAGAGATGGGACGGAGGGAGGGGAGGGAATGTCAAGAGGGAGGGAGAGGCCGAAAGAGGGGATGGGAGAGAGAGGAAGAGCGAGAGAGGTGGAGGAAAAGGGAGAGGGAGAGGGCGAGAGAGGGGAGGGAGGTAGGGGAGGGAGAGAGAGGGGAGAGGTTGAGAGAGGGGAGGATGAGACAGGGAAGTGAGGGAGGGGAGGGCAAGAGAAGAGCACGAGAGGGAGGGAGAGGGAGAGAGGGGAGGGGAGAGAGGGGGGAGGGCGAGAGACTGGAGTGCGAGAGAGGAGAGGGCGAGAGAGAGGAGGGCGAGAGAGGAGATGGCGAGAGAGGGGTGACCGAGTGAGGAGAGGGAATGGAGGGGAGGGCGAGACGGGGGGAGGACGAGAAAGTAGGGAGGGTTAAGAGGGGAGGGCAAGAGGGAGGGAGCGGCCGAGAGATGGTAGGGATGGAGGGGAGGGCGACAGAAGGGTGAAGGTGAGAGAGAGGAGGACGAGAGAGGGGAGGAAATTGAGGACGAGAGAGGGGAGTGCGAGACAAGGGGGAGAGGTAGGGGAGGGCGAGAGAGGGGAGTGAGACAGGGGTGGGCGAGAGAGGAGAGAGAAGGAAGGAGGCTAGAGAGGAGGGCGAGTGAGGGGAAGGAGAGAGGGAGGGCGAGAAGGGGGAGGGAGGGAGGGGAGGGTGAGAGAGATGAGGGAGGGAGGGGAGGGTGAGAGGAAGAAAAAGGGTGAGAGAGGGGATGGGAAAGAGGGGAGCACGAGTGAGAGGGAGGGCAATAGAGGGGGAGGGCAAGAGATGGGGAGAGGGAGGGGAGGACGAGACGGATGGAGAATACGAGAGAAGTGAGGGAGGGTGGGAAGGGCGAGAGAGGGGGAGAGGGAGGGAAGTGAGACAGAGGGAGAGGTTGAGAGAGGGGAGGACGAGGAGGGGGAACAGAGAAAAGGGGCCAGAGAGAAGGGGACACAGAAAGGGGGGATCAGATAGAGGGGGGAAAGAGAGAGAGGGACAGGGAGAGGGGGCAGAGAGAAGGTGGACAGAGAGAGGGGAACAGAGAGGGACAGAGAGAGGGGAACAGAGAGAGGGGAACAGAGAGAGAGGAACAGAGAAAGGGGAACAGAGAGAGAGGGGACAGAGAGAGAGGGGACAGAGAGAGAGGGGACACAGTGTGGGGGACAGAGAAGAGGGTACAGAGAGAGGGGAACGGGGGGGACAAAGAGAGGGGAACACAGAGAGAGAGGGGAGAGAGTGAGGGGGACAAAGAGGGGGGACAGAGAAAGGGGGACAGAGATGGGGGGGACAGAGATGGGGGGACAGAGATGGGGGGGACAGAGATGGGGGGGACAGAGAGAGGGAGGAGAGAGCGAGGGTGTACAGAGTGAGGGGAACAAAGAGAGGGGACAGAGAGAGGGGGACAGAGAGAGGGAGGAGAGAGCGAGGGTGTACAGAGAGAGGGGGACAGAGAGAGGGAGGACAGAGTGCGAGGGGGGACAGAGAGCGAGGGGGGACAGAGAGCGAGGGGGGACAGAGAGCGAGGGGGGACAGAGTGAGGGGGACAAAGAGACGGGACAGAGAGAGGGGGAGAGAGAGAAGGAAATAGAGTTAGGGGAACAGAGAGAGGGGGGCCAGAGAGAAGGGGGCCAGAGAGAAGGGGGCCAGAGAGAAGGGGGCCAGAGAGAGAGGGGGGACAGAGAGAGAGGGGGGACAAAGAGAGGGGAACAGAGAGAGAGGGGAGAGAGTGAGGGGGACAAAGAGGGGGGACAGAGATGGGGGGGACAGAGATGGGGGGACAGAGATGGGGGGACAGAGATGGGGGGACAGAGATGGGGGGACAGAGAGAGGGAGGAGAGAGCGAGGGTGTACAGAGTGAGGGGAACAAAGAGAGGGGACAGAGAGAGGGGGACAGAGAGAGGGAGGAGAGAGCGAGGGTGTACAGAGAGAGGGGGACAGAGAGAGGGAGGACAGAGAGCGAGGGGGGCAGAGAGCGAGGGGGGACAGAGAGCGAGGGGGGACAGAGTGAGGGGAACAAAGAGACGGGACAGAGAGAGGGGGAGAGAGAGAAGGAAATAGAGTTAGGGGAACAGAGAGAGGGGGGCCAGAGAGAAGGGGGCCAGAGAGAAGGGGGCCAGAGAGAAGGGGGCCAGAGAGAGAGGGGGGACAGAGAGAGAGGGGGGACAGAGAGAGGGGGGGGACAGAGAGAAAGAGGGGGACAGAGGGAGGGGGACAAAGAGGGGGAAAGAGAGAGGGGAACAGAGAGGGGGGGACAGAGGGGGGGACAGAGGGGGGGACAGAGGGGGGTACAGAGGGGGGGACAGAGGGGGGGACAGGGGGGGACAGGGGGGAGGACAGGGGGGAGGACAGGGGGGACAGAGGGGGGGGACGGGGGGGGACAGAGGGGGGGGGACAGAGGGGGGACAGAGGGGGACAGAGGGGAGGGACAGAGAAGGGGGTACAGAGAGAGGGGGCCAGAGAGACGGGTACAGATGGAGGGGGACAGAGAGGGGGGGACAGAGAGAGGGACAGAGATACGGCGATAGAGTGAGGAGAACAGAGAAAAGGGGACAGAGAGGGGGGGGACAGAGGGGGGGGACAGAGAGGGGGGGACAGAGAGGGGGGACAGAGAGGGGGGGACAGAGGGGGTGACAGAGAGGGGGGGACAGAGAGGGGGGGACAGAAAAGTGCGGGACGAGACAGTGGGGGACAGAGTGAGGGTGTTAGAGAGAGGGCGGAAAGAAAGAGGGGGGGACAGAGAGAGGGGAATAGAGAGAGTGGGGATAGAGAGAGGGGGATAAAGAGAAGGGGACAGACAGACAGGAACAGAAAGACAGGGGACGGGGGGGAATAGAGAGATGGGGACAGAGGGGGGGACAAAAAAAGGGATACGGGGGGACAGAGAGAGAGGGTACAGAGAGACGGGGGGTCAGAGCGAGTGGGAAGGGACGGAGGGGGGAACAGAGAGAGAGGGACAGAGAGAGGGGGACAGGGAGGGTGGACAGAGCGAGGGTGGGACCGAGAGAGGGGGGACAGAGAAGGGGGGTGACAGAGAGGGGATCACAGAGAGAGGAGGACAGACTTAGAGGGACAGAGAGACAGGGAGATGGGGGGGGGAACAGAGAGGTGGGGGACAGAGAGAGTGGAGGACAGAGTGAGGGTGACAAAGAGAGGGAAACAGAGTGAGGATGACAGAGAGGGGGAACAGAGAAGGGGAACAGAGAGCGGGGGGACAGAGAGAGGGGGACAAAGAGGGGGGACAGAGAGAGGGGGACAGAGAGAAGGGAACAGAGGGAAGGGCACAGTGAGAAGGAAAACAGAAAGATGGGGACAGAAAGAGAGGGGGACAGAGAGAGGGGGACAGAGAGAGGGGGACAGAGAGAGGGGGACAGAGAGACGTGGGGATGGGGGAAGAGAGGTGGGGGAGAGAGAGAGAGGGGGACACAGAGAGGGGGACACAGAGAGAGGGACAGAAAGAGGGGACAGAGAAAGGAGGAACGGAGAGAGGGGACAGAGAGAAGGGGACAGAGAGAGAGGGGACAGAGAGAGGGGGACAGAGAGAGGGGGGACAGAGAGAGGGGGACAGAGAGAGAGGAAAAAAGAGCGTGGGGACAGAGAGAGGGGAACAGTGAAAAGGGGGCAGAGAGAGGGAAAAAGAAAGAGGGGAACAGAGAGAGGGGGCACGGGGGGACAGAGAGAGTCAGACAGAAAGATGGGGGACAGAGAGGGGGGACAGAGAGAGGGGGGACAGAGAGAGGGGGACAGAGAGAGGGGGGACAGAGAGAGGAGGAACAGAGAGAGGAGGAACAGAGAGAGGGGGACAGAGAGAGGGGGGTACAGAATGAGGGGGCCAGAGAGAGTAGCACAGAGGGAGGGGAACAGACAGAAGGGGATAGAGGGAGGGGGGTGAGAGAGAGGGGGACAGAGAGAGTTGGTGAGAGAAAGGGAAACAGAGAGAAGGGACAGAGAGAAGGGTCAGAGAGGGGTTCATAGAGAGGGGAACAGAGAGAAGGGGACAGTGAGAGGGGGGACAGAGAGAGGGGGACGGAGAGAGAGAGGGACAGAGTGAGGGAGACAGAGAGAGGATGGACAGATAGAGGGGAGACAGAGCGAGAGGGATAAAGAGAGGGGAGTCAGAGTTGTGGCAGAGAGAGGGGAACAGAGAGAACACGACTGAGAGATGGGGAGAGAGAGAGGGGGGGACAGAGAGAGAGTAACAGAGAGAAGGGGACAGAGAGAGAAGGGGACAGAGAGAGAAGGGGACAGAGAGAGAAGGGGACAGAGAGAGGGGGGACAGAGAGAGGGGGGACAGAGAGAGGGGGGGACAGAGAGAGGGGGAGGACAGAGGGAGGGGGACAGACAGACGGAGGGATTGGAGGGGGACAGAGAGGTGGGGCACAGAGAGAGTGGGGACAGAGTGTGGGTGACAAAGAGAGTGGAACAGAGTGAGGTTGACAGAGAAAGGGGGGAAGCGAGATTGGGGGACAGAGTGAGGGGGACAGAGAGAGGGGTGACAAATAGAGGGGGATAAAGAGACGGGATAGAGAGAGGGGGACGGAGAGAGGGGGACAGAGAGAGAGGAACAGAGAGAGTTGGGACAGAGAGAGGGGGGTCAGAGAGTTGTGGGCCAAGAGAGGGCAACAAAGGGAAGAGGACTGAGAGATGGGGGAGAGAGAGGAGGGGACAGAGAAAGGGGCCAGAGAGAGGGGCACAGACAGAAGAAGAATGAGAGATGGGGACAGAGATAGGGGGAACAGAGGGAGGGGGACAGAGAGAAGGGGACACAGAGAGAGGGGACACAGAGAGAGGGGACACAGAGAGAGGGGACACAGAGAGAGGGGGGACAGAGAGAGGGGGACAGAGAGAGGGGGACAGAGAGAGGAGGACAGACTTAGGAGGACAGAGAGAGTGGGGACTGAGGGAGGGACAGAGAGGTGGAACAGAGAGAGAGGGAGACAAAGAGAGGGGGACAGAGAGCGGGGGGGGACAGAGAGCGGGGGGGACAGAGAGCGGGGGGGACAGAGAGCGGGGGGGGACAGAGAGAGGGGGACAGAGAGAGGGGGACAGAGAGAGGGGGGAACAGAGAGAGGGCGACAGAGAGAGGGGGGACAGAGAGAGGGGGGAACAGAGAGAGGGGGGACAGAGAGAAGGGGACGGAGAGAGGTTGTAAACTGAGAGAGAGGGGGACAGAGTGAGGGTGACAGAGAGAGGATGGACAGATAGAGGGGAGACAGAGAGAGAGGGATAAAGAGAGGGGAGTCACAGAGTTGTGGCAGAGAGAGGGGAACAGAGAACGACTGAGAGATGGGGAGAGAGAGGGGGGGACAGAGGGAGGGGCACAGACAGAAAAGGACTGAGAGATGGGGACAGAGATGGGGTCAGAGGGAGGGCTGCAGAGAGCGGGGGGGACAGAGAGCGGGGGGGACAGAGAGCGGGGGGGACAGAGAGCGGGGGGGACAGAGAGAAGGGGAAAGAGAGAAGGGGAAAGAGAGAAGGGGAAAGAGAGAAGGGAAGAGAGTGAGGGGCGACAGAGAGAGGGGGACATAGAGAGGGGACAGAGCGAAGGGGTACAGAATATTGGGGGCAGGGAGGGTGGACAGAGTGAGGGTGGGGCAGAGAAAGGGGGCAGAGAGAGGGGGGACAGAGAGAGGGGGACAGACTTAGGGGGCCAGAGAGACGTGGGGACAGAAGGGGGACAGAGAGGAGGGGGACAGAGAGGTGCGGGACAGAGTGAGTGGGGGACAGAGTGAGTGGGGGACAGAGAGAGGGGGGGACAGGGAGAGGGGGACAGGGAGAGGGGGGACAGGGAGAGGGGGACAGGGAGAGGGGGACAGAGAGAGAGGGGGACAGAGAGACGTGGGGACTTATAGCGGGAGAGAGAGGTGGGGGACAGAGAGAGGTGGAACAGAGTGAGGGGGACAGATAGAGGGGAGACAGAGAGAGGGGGACAGAGAGGGTAACAGAGAGGGGGGAGACAGAGAAAGGGGGGACGGGGGGACAGAGAGAGTGGGGACAGAGAGAAGGGGAAAGAGAGAAGGGGAAAGAGAGAAGGGGAAAGAGAGAGGGGAAGAGAGAAAGGGGACAGAGAGACATGGGGACAGAGAGGGGGGTACAGAGCGAGGGTGGGACAGAGATAGAGGGGGCAGAGAGAGGGGGTGACAGAGAGAGGATGATAGACTTATGGGGACAGAGAGACATGTGGACGGGGGGCAGAGTGGTCGGGGACAGAGAGAGGGGGACAGAGAGGGGGGACAGAAAGAGGGGGACAGAGAGAGAGGAGGGACAGAGAGAGAGGAGGGACAGAGAGAGAGGAGGGACAGAGAGGGGGGACAGAAAGAGAAGGGACAGTGAGAGGCAGGACAGAGAGAGAGGAACAGAGAGAGGAGAACAGTGAAAAGGGGACAGAGGGAGGGAAACAGAAAGAGGGGGACAGAGAGATGGGGGACAGAGTGAGGGGGACAGAGAGTGTGGGATAGAGGGAGAGGAACAGAGAGGGGGATAGAGGGAGGGGGACAGAGACGGGGGACAGAGAGGAGAACAGAGGGGGGGACAGAGAGGGGTGGACAGAGAGCGCGGGGACGGGGGGACAGAGAGAGTCGGACAGAGAGACGGGGGAAAGAGCGAGTGGGGACAGAGGGGGGGAAGCAGGGAGAGGGGAACAGAGAGAGAGGAGGGACAGAGAGAGGGGGACCAGTGCGAGGGGGAAAGAAGACAGGGGGACACGGAGGGTGGACAGAGCGAGGGTGGGACAGAGAGAGGGGGCAGAGAGAGGGGGCAGAGAGAGGGGGCAGAGAGGGGGTGTGACAGAGAGAGGAGGACAGACTTAGAGGGACAGAGAGATGTGGGGACGGGGTGGACAGAGAGGTGGGGTACAGAGTGAGGGGTACAGAGGGGGTGACAGAGCGAGATGGGACAGAAGACAGGGGGACAGGGAGGGTGGACAGAGCGAGGGTGGGACTGAGAGAGGAGGGGACAGAGAGAGGGGTGACAGAGAGAGGAGAACAGACTTAGAGGGACAGAGAGACGTGGGGCCGGGGTGGACAGAGAGGTGGGGTACAGAGAGAGTTGGTAAAAAGTGAGGGTGACAGAGACAGTGGAAAAGAGAGCGAGGGGACAGAGAGAGGGGTGCACAGAGAGGGGCGTGACAGAGAGAGGAGAACAGACTTAGGGGGACAGAGAGAGTGGGGGACAGAGTGAGGGTGACAAAGAGAGGGGAACAGAGAGCGGGGGGACAGAGAGAGGGGGGACAGAGAGAGGGGGGACAGAGAGAGGGGGGTCCGAGTGAGATGGGAACAGAGAGAGGGGGGACAGAAAGAAGGGGAAATAGAGAGAGAAGGGACAGAGAGAGGGAGACAGAGGGGGGGACAGAGAGAGTGGGGACAGAGAGAGGCAGACAGGGGGGGACAGAGCGAGGGGGGCAGAAGACAGGGGGGCAGAGAGAGGGGGACAGAGGGGGGATAGAGAGAGTGGTGACAGAGAGAGGGGGGACAGACGACAGGGGGACAGGGAGGGTGGACAGAAAGTGCCACCTCAATATCTCAGACAGTGCTCCCTCAGCACCTCAGATAGTTCTCCCCCAGTACATCAGAATGTGCTTCCTCAATATCTCAGAGAGTTCTCCCTCAGTACCTTAGAAAGTGTTCCCACAATACCTCAAAGTGCTACTCAATTCCTCATTACATCTGAAATTGCTTCCTCAGTACATCAGAAAGTGACCCCTCAGTACCTCAAAAGGTGCTCTCTTAATACCTCAGACAGTGCGAACTCAATACCTCAGAAAGTGCTCCCTCAGTACCTCAGAAAGTGCCCTCTCTGCACCTCAGACAGTGCTCCCTCAATACCTCAAATATTTCTACTTCAGTACCTCACAAGTACTCCCTTAGTAACTCAGATAGTTCTCCCTCAGTACCTCAGAAAGTGCTCCCTCCATTCCTCAGATATTTACCCTCAGTGCCTCAGATGGTGCTCCCTCAGTACCTCAGAAATTGCTCCTTCAATATTTCAGAAAGTTCACCCACTATACCTCAGATAGTGCTCCCACAATACCTCAGATAATGCTCCCTCAGTACCTCTGAAAATGTTCCCTCAATATCTCAGATTGTGCTTCCTCAATACCTCAGAAAGAGTTCCCTCAGTACCTCTGAAAATGTTCCCTCAATACCTCAGGTAGTGCTGCCTCAATACCTCAGATAGTGCTCCCTCAATACCTCAAAAATGCTGTCTTAATTCATCAGAAAGTGATCCCTCTATACCTCAGATTGTGCTCCCACAGTACCTCAGAAAGTGATCCCTCTATACCTCAGATTGTGCTCCCTCAGTATCTCAGAAAGTGATCCCTCTATACCTCAGATTGTGCTCCCACAGTACCTCAGAAAGTGATCCCTCTATACCTCAGATTGTGCTCCCTCAGTATCTCAGAAAGTGATCCCTCTATACCTCAGATTGTGCTCCCACAGTACCTCAGAAAGTGATCCCTCTATACCTCAGATTGTGCTCCCTCAGTATCTCAGAAAGTGTTCCCTCAATACCCCAGAAACTGCCTCCTCAATACCTCAGATGTTTCTCCATCAGTACCTCAGGTAGTTCTCCCTCAATACCTCAAATAGTTCTCCCTCAGTACCTCAGAAATTGCTCCCTCAGTACCTCAGAAAGTTCTCCCTCAGTACTCCAGAATGTGTTCCCTCACTACCTCAGAAAGTGTTCGCTCAAAATCTCAGAACGTGCTACCTCAATTCCTCAGTACATCTGAAATTTCTCCCTCAGTACATCAGAAAGTTACCCCTCAGTACCTCAAAAAGTGCTCTCTTTATACCTCAGACAGTGCGACCTCAATACCTCAGACAGTGCTCCCTCAATACCTCAGATGGCACTCCCTCAGTACCTCAGGTAGTTCTCCCACAATACCTTAAATATTTCTCCCTCAGTACCTCAGAAAGTGCTCCCTCAGTACCTCAGAAAATGCTCCCTCAATATCTCAGATAGTTCACTCTCAATACCTCAGAAAGCTCTCCCTCAATTCCTCAGAATGTGCTCCCTCTATACTTCTGAAAGTTCTCCCTCTATACATCAGAAAGTAATCCCTCAATACCTCAGAAAGTTCTTCCTCAGTTCCTCAGATAGTACTCCCTCAATACCTCTGCAATTGCTCTCTCAATATTTCAGATAGTTGTCCCACTATACCTCAGATAATGCTCCCTCAATTCCTCAGATAGTGCTCCCTCAGTACATCAGAAAGAGCTCCCACAATACCTCATAGTTCTCCCTCAATACCTCAGAAAGTGATTCCTCAATACCTCAGAAAGTGCTTCCTCAGTACCTCAGACAGTGCTCCCTCAATATTTCAGAAAGTTCACCCACTATACCTCAGATAATGCTCCCTCAATTCCTCAGATAGTGCTCCCGCAGTACATCAGAAAATGCTCCCTCAATATGTCAGATAATGCTCCCTCAATTCCTCAGATAGTGCTCCCTCAATATCTCAGAATGTGCTTCCTCAGTTCCTCAGAAAGTGTTCCCTCAATACCTCAGAAAGTGCTCCCTCAATAACTCAGAAACTGCTCCCTCATAACCTCAGACAGTGTCCCCCAATACCCTCAGAAAGCGCTCTCTCAGTACATCAGAAAGTGCTTCCTCAGTACCTCAGATAGTTCTCCCTCAATACCTCAAATAGTTCGCCCTAAGTACCTCAGATAGTGCACCCTCAGTACCTCAGAAAGTGCTCCCTCTGTACCTCAGAAAGAGCTCCCTCAATACCCCAGAAACTGCCTCCTCAATACCTCAGATGGCTCTCCCTCAGCACCTCAAATATTTCACCCTCAATACCTCACAAAGTGCTCCCTTAGTACCTCAGATAGTTCTCCCTCAAACCCTCAAATAGTTCTCCCTCAGTACCTCAGATAATGCTCCCACAATTCCCCAGATAGTGCTCCCTCAGTACATCAGAAAGTGCCCCCTCAATACCTCAGAAAGTGATTCCTCAGGACCTCAGATGGTGCTCCCTCAGGATCTCAGAAATTGCTCCCTCAATATTTCAGAAAGTTCACACACTATACCTCAGATAATGCTCCCTCACTTCCTCAGATTGTTCTCCCGCGGTACATCAGAAAATGCTCCCTCAATATCTCAGATAATGCTCCCACGATTCCTCAGACAGTGCTCCCTCAATACCTCAGACAGTGCTCCCTCAATACCTCAGACAGTGCTCCCTCAGTACCTCAGAAAGTGCTCCCTCAGTACCTCAGAAAGTGCTAACTGAGTACATCAGAAAGTGCTAACTGAGTACATCAGAAAGTGCTCCCTCAGTACATCAGAAAGTGCTCCCTCAATACCTCAAGAATGCAGCCTCAGTTCCTCAGAAAGTGCTCCCTCAATACCCCAGAAACTGCCTCCTCAATACCTCAGATGGCTATCCCTCAGTACCTCAGGTAGTTCTCCCTCAATACCTCAAATATTTCTCCCTCAGTACCTCACAAAGTGCTCCCTTAGTACCTCAGAAATTGCTCCCTCAATACCCCAGAAACTGCCTCCGCAATACCTCAGATGGCTCTCCCTCAGTACCTCAGGTAGTTCTCCCTCAATACCTCAAATGTTTCTCCCTCAGTACCTGACAAAGTGCTCCCTTAGTACCTCAGATAGTTCTCCCTCAATACCTCAAATACTTCTCCATCAGTACCTCAGAAAGGGCTTCCTCAATTCCTCAGTACACCTGAAATTGCTCACTCAGTACCTCAAAAACTGCTCCCTCCATTCCTCAGATAGTTCTCCCTCAATACCTCAGAAAGTGCTTCCTCAATATTTCAGAAAGTTTACCCACTATACCTCAGATAATGCTCCCTCAATTCCCCAGATAGTGCTCCCTCAATTCTACAGATAGTGCTCCCTCAGTACCTCAGATCTGCTCCATCAATACCTCAGAATGTTTTTCCTCAATACCTCTGAAAATTCTCCCTCAATATCTCAGATAAAGCTTCATTAATTCCACAGATAGTGCTCCCTCAATACCTCAGAAAGAGTTCCCTCAGTACCTCAGAAAGTGTTCCCTCAGTACCTCAGAAAGTGTTCCCTCAATACCTCAGATAATGCTCCATCAATACCTCAGATAGTGCTCCCTCAATATCTCAAAAATGCTGCCTCTATTCCTCAGAAAGTGCTCCCTCTATACCTTAGATAGTGCTCCCACAGTACCTCAGAAAGTGCTCCCTCAATAACTCAGATAGTGCTCCCTCAGTTACTCAGACAGTGCTCCCTCAATACCTCAGAAAGTGCTCCCTCAATACCCCAGAAACTGCCTCCTCAATACCTCTGCTGGCTCTCCATCAGTACCTCAGAAAGTGCTCTCTCAATACCTCAGAAAGATCTCCCTCAATACCTCAGTACATCTGAAATTGCTACCTCAGTACATCTGAAATTGCTACCTCAGTACATCAGAAAGTGACCCCTCAGTACCTCAAAAAGTGCTCTCTTAATACCTCAGTCAGTGCAAACTCAATAACTCATAAAGTGCTCCCTCAATACCTCAGAAAGTGCTCACTCAGTACCTCAGATGGCTCTCCCTCAGTACCTCAGGTAGTTCTCCCTTACTACCTCAAATATTTCTCCCTCAATACCTCAGAAAGTGCTTCCACAGTACCTCAGATAGTTCTCCCTCAGTACCTCAGAAAGTGCTCCCTCAATTCCTCAGATAGATCTCGCTCAGTAGCTCAGATAGTTCTCCCTCAGTATCTCAAAGTGCTCCCTCAATACCACAGAAAGTGCCCCTCAATACCTCAGACAGTGCTCCCGAAGTACCACAGAAAATGCTCCGTCAGGACATCAGAAAGTGCTCCCTCAGTTACTCAGAAAGTGCTCCCTTAATACCCCAGAAACTGCGTCCTCAATACCTCAGATGGCTCTCCCTCAGTACCTCAGGTAGTTCTCCCTCAATACCTCAGATAGTTCTCCCTCAATACCTCAGAAAGAGTTCCCTCAGTACCTCAGAAACTATTCCCTCAATACCTCAGGTAGTGCTCCCTCGATACCTCAGATAGTGCTCCCTCGATACCTCAGATAGTGCTCCCTCGATACCTCAGATAGTGCACCATCGATACCTCAAAAATGCTACCTCAATTCCTCAGAAAGTGCTTCTCCTATATTTCAGATAGTGCTCCCACAGTACCTCAGAAAGTGCTACCTCAGTGCCACAGAAAGTGTTCCCTCAATACCTCAGAAACTGCCTCCTCAATACCTCAGCTGGCTCTCCATCAGTACCTCAGAAAGTGCTCCCTCAGTACCTCAGTACCTCAGAAAGTGCTCCCTCAGTACCTCAGTACCTCAGAAAGTGTTCCCTCGATACCTCAGATAGTGCACCCTCGATACCTCAGATAGTGCACCCTCGATACCTCAGATAGTGCACCCTCGATACCTCAGATAGTGCACCCTCGATACCTCAGTGCACATCTGAGGTATCGATGGTGCACTATCTGAGGTATCGATGTGCACTGAGGTATCGATGGTGCACTGAGGTATCGATGGTGCACTCATCGATACCTCAGATGGTGCACTCATCGATACCTCAGATGGTGCACTCATCGATACCTCAGATAGTGCACCATCGATACCTCAGATAGTGCACCATCGATACCTCAGATAGTGCACCATCGATACCTCAAAAATGCTACCTCAATTCCTCAGAAAGTGCTCCTCCTATATTTCAGATAGTGCTCAGAAAGTGCACTCTCAATACCTCAGAAAGTTCTCCCTCAGTACTCCAAAATTTGTTCCCTCAGAACCTCAGAAAGTGTTCGCTCAATATCTCAGAAAGTGCTACCTCAATTCCTCAGTACATCTGAAATTGCTCCCTCAGTACATCGGAAAGTGACCCCTCAGTACATCAAAAAGTGCTCTCTTAATACCTCAGACAGTGTGACCTCAATACCTCATAATGTGCTCCCTCAGTACCAGAGAAAGTGCTCCCTCACTATCTCAGAAAGTGCTCACTCAGTACCTCAGAAAGTGCTCTCTCGGCACCTCAGACAGTGCTCCCTCAATACCTCAGATGGCTCTCCCTCAGTACCTCAGGTACTTCTCCCTCAATACCTCAGAAATTACTCCCACAGTACCTCAGATAGTTCGTCCTCAGTACCTCAGAAAGTGCTCCCTCAATTCCTCAGATAGTTCTCCCTCAGTACCTCAGATAGTTCTCCCTCAGTACCTCAGATAGTTCTCCCTCAGTACCTCAGATAGTTCTCCCTCAGTATCTCAAACTGCTCCCTCAATACCTCAGAAAGTGCCCCTCAATACCTCAGACAGTGCTCCCTAAGTACCACAGAAAGTTCTCCCTCAGTACCTCAGAAAATGCTCCGTCAGGACATCAGAAAGTGCTCCCTCAGTTCCGCAGATGGTTCTCCCTCAATACCTCAAATAGTTCTCCCTCAGTACCTCAGAAAGTGCTCACTCAATACCTCAGATAATTCTCCCTCAATTCCTCAGAATGTGCTCCCTCTATACTTCTGAAAGTGCTCCCTCAATACATCAGAAAGTGATCCCTCAATACCTCAGAAAGTGCTTCCTCAGTACCTCAGATAGTGTTCCCTCAGTACCTCAGAAATTGCTCCCTCAATATTTCAGAAAGTTCACCCACTATACATCAGATAATGCTCCCTCAATTCCTCAGATAGTGCTCCCGCAGTACACCAGAAAATGCTCCCTCAATATCTCAGATAATGGTCCCTCAATTCCTCAGATAGTGCTCCCTCAATATCTCAGAATGTGCTCCCTCAGTACCTCTGATAGTGCACCCTCAGTACCTCAGAAATTGCTCCCTCAATACCACATAATGTGCTCCATCAATTCCTCAGATAGTTCTCCCTCAGTACCTCAGAGAACTCTCCCTCAGTACCTCAGAACGTGATCCCTCAGTACCTCAGAAAGTGATCCCTCAGTACCTCAGATAGTGCTCCCTCAGTACCTCAGAAAGTTTTCCCTCAGGACCTCAGAAAGTTTTCCCTCAGGACCTCAGAAAGTGCTCTCTCAGCACGTGAGAAAGACCTCCCTCAGTACCCCAGAAACCACCTCCTCAATAGCTCTCATGGCTCTCCCTCACAAACTCAGGTAGTTCTCCTCAGTAACTCAGAAAGTGCTCCCTGAATTCCTCAGAACGTACCACCTCAATACCTCTGACAGCGCTCCCTCAGTACCTCAGATAGTTCTCCCTCAGTTCCTCAGATAGTACTCCCGCAATACATCAGGAAGTGCTCCCTCAATACCTCAAAAATGTTGCCTCATTTCCTCAGAAAGTGCTCCCTCTATACCTCAGATAGTGCTCCCTCTGTACCTCAGAAAGTGCGAACTCAGTACCTCAGAAAGTGCTTCCTCAGTACCTCAGAAAGTACTCCCTGAATACCTTAGGAAGTACCACCTCAATACCTCAGACAGCACTCCCTCAGTACCTCAGATAGTTCTCCCTCAGTCCCTCAGATAGTACTCCCTCAATACCTCAGGAAGTGCTCCCTCAATACCTAAGATACTTCTCCCTCAATACCTCAGAAAGTGCTCCCTCAATATCTCAGATAGTTCTCCATCAATACCTGTTAATGTGCTCCCTCAATACGTCTGAAAGTGCTCCTTCAATACATCTGAAAGTGATCCCACAGTACCTCAGAAAGTGCTCTCTCAGTACCCCACAAACTGCCCCCTCAATACCTCAGATGGCTCTCGCTCAGTACCTCAGGTAGTTCTTCCTCAATACCTTAAATAGTTCTCCCTCAGTACCTCACAATGTGCTCCCTTTATACCTCAGATAGTTCTCCCTCAATACCTCAAATACTTCTCCATCAGTACCTCAGAAAGGGCTTCCTCAATTCCTCAGTACACCTGAAATTGCTCACTCAGTACCTCAAAGTGCCCCCTCAGTATCTCAAAAAGTGCTCTCTTAATACCACAGACAGTGCTACCTCAATACCTCGTAACGTGCTCTCTCAGTACCACAGGTAGTGCTCGCTTACTACCTCAGAAAGTGCTCCCTCAATCCCTCAAAAAGTGCTGCCTCAGTACCTCAGACATTGATCCCTCAATACCTCAGAAAGTGTTCTCTTAATATCTAAAAACGTGCTCCGTCTATATCTCAGAAAGTGCTCCCTCAATCCTTCAGAAAGTCTCCCTCTGTATCTCAGAAAATGCTCCCTCAATACCTCAAGAAGTGCTCCCTCAGTACCCCAGAAACTGCCTCCTCAATACCTCAGATGGCTCTCCATCAGTACCTGAGGTATTTCTCCCTCAATACCTCAAATAAGTCTCCCTCAGTACCTCACAATGTACTCCCTCAATACCTCAGATAGTTCTCCCTCAATACCTCAGAAAGTGCTCCCGCAATACCTCAGAAAGGTCTCCCTCAATACTTCAAATAGTTCTCCCTCAATACCTCAGAAAGTGCTCCCTCAGTACATCAGAAAATGATCCCACAGAACATCAGATAGTGCTCCCTCAGTACCTCAAATACTGCTCCCTCAGTACTTCAGATAATTCTCCCTCAGTAACTCAGATCATGCTCCCTCATGACCTCAGACAGTGCTCCCCCAAATAACCTCAGAAAGTGCTCTCTCAGTTCCTCAGAAAGTGCTACCACAATACATCAGAAAATGCTCCCGCAATACCTCAGATAGTGCGCCCTCAGTACCTCAGAAAGTGCCCCATCAATCCCTCTGACACTGCTCCCTCAGTACCCCAGAAAGAGCTCCCACAGTACCTCAGAAAATGTTCCCTGAATACCAGAGAAAGTGCTCCCTCAGTATCTCAAAGTGCTCCCACAATACCTTAGATAGTGATCCCTCAATACCTCAGAAAGTATTCCCTCAGTTCCTTAGAACGTGCTCCCTCAGTACCTCAGAAAATGCTCCCTCAACACCTCAGATGGTTCTCCCTCAGTATCTCAGATAGTTCTCCATCAATACCTCAGATTGTTCTCCCCCGGTACGTCAGATAGTGCTCTCTCAATACTCAGACAGTGCTCCCCCAGTACCCCAGAATGTGCTCCCTCAGTTCCTCAGAACGTGCTCCCTCAATACCACAGATAATGCTCCCTCAATTCCCCAGATAGTTCTCCCTCAGTACCTCAGGAAGTGCTTCCTCAATTCCTCAGTACAGCTGAAATTGCTCCCTCAGTACCTCAGAAAGTGCCCCCTCGGTATCTCAAAAAGTGCTCTCTTAATACCACAGACAGTGCTACCTCAATATCTCATAAAGTGCTCTCTCGGTACCACAGATAGTGCTCCCTCAGTACCTCAGATAGTTCTCCCTCAGTACCTCAGATAGTGCTCCCTCAGTACATCAGAAAGTGCCCCCTCAATTCCTCAGACAGTGCCCCCTCAATTCCTCAGACAGTGCCCCCTCAATTGTTCAGACAGTGCCCCCTCAATTCCTCAGACAGTGCCCCCTCAGTACCTCAGAAAATGCTCACGCAATATCTCAAAAAGTGTTCCCTCAATACGTCAGAAAGTGCTACCTCAATTCCTCAGAAAATGCTGCCTCAGTACATCAGACAATGCTCCCTCAATATCTCAGAAAGTGCTCCCTCTGTACCTCAGAAAGTGCTCCCTCTGTACCTCAGAAAGTGCTCCCTCTGTACCTCAGAAAGTGCTCCCTCTGTACCCCAGAAAGTGCTCCCTCTGTACCCCAGAAAGTGCTCCCTCTGTACCCCAGAAACTGCCTCCTCAATACCTCAGATGGCTCTCCCTCAGTACCTCAGGTAGTTCTCCCTCAATACCTCAAATAGTTCTCCCTCAGTACCTGACAATGTGCTCCCTCAATACCACAGATAGTTCTCCCTCAATACCTCAAATAGTTCTCCCTCAATAACTCAGAAAGTGCTCCCTCAGTACCTCAGACAGTGCTCCCCCAATACCTCAGACAGTGCTCCCTCAATACCTCAGACAGTGCTCCCTCAGTACCTCAGACAGTGCTCCCTCAGTACCTCAGACGGTGCTCCCTCAGTACCTCAGACAGTGCTCCCTCAATACCTCAGACAGTGCTCCCTCAATACCTCAGACAGTGCTCCCTCAGTACCTCAGACAGTGCTCCCCCAGTACCTCATAAAGTGCTCCCTCAGTACATCAGAAAGTGCTCCCTCAATACCTCATAGTTCTGCCACAAAACCTCAGATAGTTCTCCCTCAGTACCTCAGGTATTTCTCCCTCAATACCTCAGACCGTGCTCCCTCAGTACGTCAGAAAGTGCTGCCTCATAACCTCAGATAGTGTCCCCAATAACCTCAAAAAGCGCTCTCTCAGTAACTCAGAAAGTGCTTCCTCATTACCTCAGAAAGTGCTACCACAATACCTCAGAAAGTGCTCCGTGAATACCTCAGAAAGTGCCACCTCAATACCTCATAAAGTGCTCCCTCAGCACCTCAGATCGTTCTCCCGCAGTACCTCAGAAAGTGTTCCCTCAATACCTCAGAAAATGCTCACTCAATATCTCAAATAGTTCTCCCTCAATACATGTTAAAGTACTCCCTCAATACGACTGAAAATGATCCAACAACACCTCAGAAAGTCCTACCTCAGACAGTGCTCCCACAATACCTCAGATAGTGATACCTCTGTACATCAGACAGTGCTCTCGCATTACCACAAAAATGCTCCCTCAAAACCTCAGAAAGTGTTCCTCAGTTCCTCAGAAAGTGCTCCCTCAGTACTTCAGATAACGCTCCCTCAATTCCCCAGATAGGTCTCCCTCAGTACCCCAGAAACCGCCTCCTCAATATCTCTCATGGCTCTCCCTCACTACCTCAGATAGTTCTCCCTCAGTAACTCAGAAAGTGCTCCCTGAATACCTCAGAACGTACCACCTCAATACCTCTGACAGCGCTCCCTCAGTACCTCAGATAGTTCTCTCTCAGTCCCTCAGATAGTACTCCCTCAATACATCAGGAAGTGCTCCCTCAATTCCTCAAAAATGTTGCCTCATTTCCTCAGAAAGTGCACCCTCTATACCTCAGATAGTGCTCCCTCTGTACCTCAGAAAGTGTTCCCTCAATACCTCAGGATGTGCTCCCTCAATACCTCAGATACTTCTCCCTCAATACCTCAGAAAGTGCTCCCTCAATATCTCAGATAGTTCTCCATCAGTACCTGTTAATGTGCTCCCTCAATACGTCTGAAAGTACTCGCTCAATAGTCTGAAAGTGATCACTCAATACCTCAGATAGTGCTCCCACAATTACTCAGGTAGTGATCCCTCATTACCTCAGAATGTGCTCTCTCAGTACTCAGAAATGCTCCCTCAAAACCTCAGAAAGTTTTCCTCAGTTCCTCAGAAAGTGCTCCCTCAGTACCTCAGATGGTTCTCCCTCAGTATCTCAGAAGGTTCTCTCTCAATACCTGAAATAGTTCTCCCAAAATAACTCAAATAATACTCCCTCAGTACCTCAGAAAGTTCTCGCTCAATACCTCAGAAAGTGCCCCCACAATTCCTCAGTACACCTGAAATTGCTCCCTCAGTAACTCAGTAAGTGCCCCCTCAGTACCTCAAAAAGTGCTCTCTTAATACCACAGACAGTGCTACCTCAATACCTCAAAGTGCTCTCTCAGTACCACATATAGTGCTCCCTCACTACCTCAGAAAGAACTCCCTCAATATCTCAGAAAGTGCTCACTCAGTACCTCCGAAAGTGCTCCCTATTACCTCAGAAAGTGCTCCCTCAATCCCTCAGAAAGTGTTGCCTCAGTACCTCAGACAATGATCCCTCAATACCTCAGAAAGTGCTCTCTCAATATCTAAAAAGGTGCTCCCTCTATATCTCAGAAAGTGCTCCCTCAATCCCTCAGTAAGTGCTCCCTCTGTATCTCAGAAAATGCTCCCTCTATACCTCAAAAAGTGCTCCCTCAGTACCCCAGGAAATGCTGCCTCAATACCTCAAATAGTTCTCCCTCAGTACCTCACAAAGTGCTCCCTCAAGACCTCAGATAGTTCTCCCTCAATACCTCAGATAGTTCTCCCTCAATACCTCAGATAGTTCTCCCTCAATACCTCAAATAGTTCTCCTCAATACCTCAAATAGTTCTCTCTCAATACCTCAAATAGTTCTCCCTCAATACCTCAGAAAGTGATCCCTCAATACCTCAGAAAATGCTCCCTCAATATCTCAGAAAGTGTTCCCTCAGTACCTCAGAAAGTGGTCTCTCAACACCTCAGAAATACCCCCCTCAGTATCCCAGAAACCACCTCCTCAATACCTCAGATGGCTCTCCCTCAGTACCTCAGGTAGTTCTCCCTCAGTACCTCAGAAAGTGCTCCCTCAATACCTCAGAACGTACCACCTCAATACCTCTGACAGTGCTCCCTCAATACCACAGAAAGTGCTCCCTCAATACCACAGAAAGTGCTCCCTCAATACCACAGAAAGTGCTCCCTCAATACCACAGAAAGTGCTCCTTCAGTACATCAGAAAACCCCCACAATACATCAGAAAGTGCTCCCTCAATACCTCAAAATTTTGCCTCATTTCCTCAGAAAGTGCTCCCTCTAAACCTGAGATAGTGCTCCCTCAGTACCTCAGAATGTGCTCCCTGAATGCCTCAGAACGTACCATCTCAATACCTCTGACAGCGCTCCCTCAGTACCTCAGATAATTCTCCCTCAATCCCTCAGATAGTACTCCCTCAATATCTCAGAAAATGCTCACTCAGTACCTCAGAAAGTGCTCCCTCAATACCTCAGATAGTTCTCCCTCAATACGTCTGAAAGTGATCCCTCAATACCTCAGAAAGTCCTACCTCAGTACCTCAGATAGTGCTCCAACAATTACTCAGATAGTGATCCCTCAGTACCTCAGAATGTGCTCTCTCAGTACTCAGAAATGCTCCCTCAAAACTTCAGAAAGTGTTCCTCAGTTCCTCAGAAAGTTCTCCCTCAGTACCTCAGATGGTTCTCCCTCAGTACCTCAAATAGTTCTCCCTCAGTACTTCAGAAAGTTTTCACTCAATACCTCAGAAAGTACCCCCACAATTCCTCAGTACACCTGAAATTGATCCCTCAGTAACTCAGTAAGTGCCCCCTCAGTACCTCAAAAAGTGCTCTCTTAATAATTCAGACAGTGTTCCCTCAGTACCCCACAAACTGCCCCCTAAATAGCTCAGATGGCTCTCGCTCAGTACCTCAGGTAGTTCTCCCTCAATACCTTAAATAGTTCTCCCTCAGTACCTCACAAAGTGCTCCCTTTATGCCTCAGTACCTCAGAAAGTGCCCCCTCAGTATCTCAAAAAGTGCTCTCTTAATACCACAGACAGTGCTACCTCAATACCTCATAACGTGCTCTCTCAGTACCACAGGTAGTGCTCGCTTACTACCTCAGAAAGTGCTCCCTCAATCCCTCAAAAAGTGCTGCCTCAGTACCTCAGACAATGATCCCTCAATACCTCAGAAAGTGTTCTCTCAATATCTAAAAAAGTGCTCCGTCTATATCTCAGAAAGTGCTCCCTCAATCCTTCAGAAGGTCTCCCTCTGTATCTCAGAAAATGCTCCCTCAATACCTCAAGAAGTGCTCCCTCAGTACCCCAGAAACTGCCTCCTCAATACCTCAGATGGCTCTCCCTCAGTACCTGAGGTAGTTCTCCCTCATTACCTCAAATAATTCTCCCTCAGTACCTAAGAAAGTGCTCCCTCAATACTTCAGATAGCTCTCCCTCAGTACCTAAGAAGTGCTCCCTCAATACCTCAGATAGGTCCCCCTCAATAACTCAAATAGTTCTCCCTCAGTACCGCAGAGTGTGCCCCATCAAAACCTCAGACAGTGCTCCCTCAATACCTCAGAAAGTGCTCCCTCAGTACATCAGAAAGTGATCCCACAGAACATCAGATAGTGCTCCCAAAGTACCTCAAATACTGCTCCCTCCGTACTTCAGATAGTTCTCCCTCAGTACCTCTGATCATGCTCCCTCAATTCCTCAGATAGTGCTCCCTCAATACCTCAAAAATGCTGCCTCAGTTCCTCAGAAAGTGCTCCCTCATAACCTCAGACAGTGCTCCCCCAATGACATCAGAATGTGCTCTCTCAGTTCCTCAGAAAGTGCTACCACAATACATCAGAACATGCTCACGCAATACCTCAGATAGTGCTCCCTCAATACCTCAGAAAGTGCCCCATCAATCCCTCTGACACTGCTCCCTCAGTACCTCAAAAAGTGCTCCCTCCGTACCTCAGAAAGAGCTCCCACAGTACCTCAGAAAATGTTCCCTGAATGCCAGAGAAAGTGCTCCCTCAGTATCTCAAAAAGTGCTCCCACAATACCTTAGATAGTGATCCCTCAATACCTCAGATGGTTCTCCCTCAGTATCTCAGATAGTTCTCCATCAATACCTCAGATTGTTCTCCCCCGGTACGTCAGATAGTGCTCTCTCAATACTCAGAAAGTGCTCCCCCAGTACCCGAGAATGTGCTCCCTCAGTTCCTCAGAAAGTGCTCCCTCAATACCACAGATAATGCTCCCTCAATTCCCCAGATAGTTCTCCCTCAGTACCTCAGGAAGTGCTTCCTCAATTCCTCAGTACAGCTGAAATTGCTCCCTCAGTACCTCAGAAAGTGCCCCCTCGGTATCTCAAAAAGTGCTCTCTTAATACCACAGACAGTGCTACCTCAATACCTCAAAGTGCTTTCTCGGTACCTCAGATAGTGCTCCCTCAGTACCTCAGATAGTTCTCCCTCAGTACCTCAGATAGTGCTTCCTCAGTACCTCAGATAGTGCTCCCTCAGTACCTCAGATAGTGCTCCCTCAGTACCTCAGACAGTATCCCCTCAATACCTCAGACAGTGTCCCCTCAATACCTCAGACAGTGTCCCCTCAATACCTCAGACAGTGCTCCCTCAGTACCTCAGACAGTGCTCCCTCAGTACCTCAGAAAATGCTCCGGCAATATCTCAGAAAGTGTTCCCTCAATACGTAAGAATGCGCTCCCTCAATACCTCAGAAAGTGCTCCCTCAGTACCTCAGGAAGTGCTCCCTCAGTACTTCAGATAACACTTTCTCAATTCCCCAGATAGGTCTCCCTCAGTACCCCAGAAACCGCCTCCTCAATAGCTCTCATGGCTCTCCCTCACTACCTCAGATAGTTCTCCCTCAGTAACTCAGAAAGTGCTCCCTGAATACCTCAGAACGTACCACCTCAATACCTCTGACAGCGCTCCCTCAGTACCTCAGATAGTTCTCTCTCAGTCCCTCAGATAGTACTCCCTCAATACATCAGGAAGTGCTCCCTCAATTCCTCAAAAATGTTGCCTCATTTCCTCAGAAAGTGCTCCCTCTCTACCTCAGAAAGTGCTCCCTCTGTACCTCAGAAAGTGCTCCCTCTGTACCTCAGAAAGTGTTCCCTCAATACCTCAGGATGTGCTCCCTCAATACCTCAGATACTTCTCCCTCAATACCTCAGAAAGTGCTCCCTCAATATCTCAGATAGTTCTCCATCAATACCTGTTAATGTGCTCCCTCAATACTTCTGAAAGTGATCACTCAATACCTCAGATAGTGCTCCCACAATTACTCAGGTAGTGATCCCTCATTACCTCAGAATGTGCTCTCTCAGTACTCAGAAATGCTCCCTCAAAACCTCAGAAAGTTTTCTTCAGTTCCTCAGAAAGTGCTCCCTCAGTACCTCAGATGGTTCTCCCTCAGTATCTCAGAAGGTTCTCCCTCAATACCTGAAATAGTTCTCCCACAATAACTCAAATAATACTCCCTCAGTACCTCAGAAAGTTCTCGCTCAATACCTCAGAAAGTACCCCCACAATTCCTCAGTACACCTGAAATTGCTCCCTCAGTAACTCAGTAAGTGCCCCCTCAGTACCTCAAAAAGTGCTCTCTTAATATCTCAGACAGTGCTACCTCATTACCTCATAAAGTGCTCTCTCGGTACTTCAGATAGTGCTCCCTCAATATCTCAGATAGTGCTCAATCAATACCTTAGAAAGTGTTCCCTCAGTAACTCAGAAAGTACTCCCTCAGTACCCCACAAACTGCCCCATAAATACCTCAGATGGCTCTCGCTCAGTACCTCAGGTAGTTCTCCCTCAATACCCCAAATAGTTCTCCCTCAGTACCTCAGAAAGTGCTTCCTCAATTTCTCAGTACCTCAGAAAGTAACCCCTCAGTACCTCAAAAAGTGCACTCTTAATACCACAGACAGTGCTACCTCAATACCTCATAAAGTGCTCTCTCAGTACCACATATAGTGCTCCCTCACTACCTCAGAAAGAACTCCCTCAATATCTCAGAAAGTGCTCACTCAGTACCTCCGAAAGTGCTCCCTATTACCTCAGAAAGTGCTCCCTCAATCCCTCAGAAAGTGCTGCCTCAGTACCTCAGACAATGATCCCTCAATACCTCAGAAAGTGCTCTCTCAATATCTAAAAAGGTGCTCCCTCTATATCTCAGAAAGTGCTCCCTCAATCCCTCAGTAAGTGCTCCCTCTGTATCTCAGAAAATGCTCCCTCTATACCTCAAAAAGTGCTCCCTCAGTACCCCAGGAAATGCTGCCTCAATACCTCAAATAGTTCTCCCTCAGTACCTCACAAAGTGCTCCCTCAAGACCTCAGATAGTTCTCCCTCAAGACCTCAAATAGTTCTCCCTCAAGACCTCAAATAGTTCTCCCTCAAGACCTCAGAAAGTGATCCCTCAATACCTCAGAAAATGCTCCCTCATTATCTCAGAAAGTGTTCCCTCAGTACCTCAGAAAGTGGTCTCTCAGCACCTCAGAAATACCCCCTCAGTATCCCAGAAACCACCTCCTCAATACCTCAGATGGCTCTCCCTCAGTACCTCAGGTAGTTCTCCCTCAGTACCTCAGAAAGTGCTCCCTCAATACCTCAGAACGTACCACCTCAATACCTCTGACAGTGCTCCCTCAATACCACAGAAAGTGCTCCCTCAATACCTCAGAAAGTGCTCCTTCAGTACATCAGAAAACCCGCACAATACATCAGAAAGTGCTCCCTCAATACCTCAAAATTTTGCCTCATTTCCTCAGAAAGTGCTCCCTCTAAACCTGAGATAGTGCTCCCTCAGTACCTCAGAATGTGCTCCCTGAATGCCTCAGAACGTACCATCTCAATACCTCTGACAGCGCTCCCTCAGTACCTCAGATAATTCTCCCTCAATCCCTCAGATAGTACTCCCTCAATATCTCAGAAAATGCTCACTCAATATCTCAGATAGTTCTCCCTCAATACGTCTGAAAGTGATCCCTCAATACCTCAGAAAGTCCTACCTCAGTACCTCAGATAGTGCTCTAACAATTACTCAGATAGTGATCCCTCAGTACCTCAGAATGTGCTCTCTCAGTACTCAGAAATGCTCCCTCAAAACTTCAGAAAGTGTTCCTCAGTTCCTCAGAAAGTTCTCCCTCAGTACCTCAGGTGGTTCTCCCTCAGTACCTCAAATAGTTCTCCCTCAGTACCTCAGAAAGTTTTCACTCAATACCTCAGAAAGTACCCCCACCTGAAATTGATCCCTCAGTAGACCTGAAATTGATCCCTCAGTAACTCAGTAAGTGCCCCCTCAGTACCTCAGAAAGTGCTCCCTCAGTACCCCACAAACTGCCCCCTAAATAGCTCAGATGGCTCTCGCTCAGTACCTCAGGTAGTTCTCCCTCAATACCTTAAATAGTTCTCCCTCAGTACCTCACAAAGTGCTCCCTTTATGCCTCAGTACCTCAGAAAGTGCCCCCTCAGTATCTCAAAAAGTGCTCTCTTAATACCACAGACAGTGCTACCTCAATACCTCATAACGTGCTCTCTCAGTACCACAGGTAGTGCTCGCTTACTACCTCAGAAAGTGCTCCCTCAATCCCTCAAAAAGTGCTGCCTCAGTACCTCAGACAATGATCCCTCAATACCTCAGAAAGTGTTCTCTCAATATCTAAAAAAGTGCTCCGTCTATATCTCAGAAAGTGCTCCCTCAATCCTTCAGAAGGTCTCCCTCTGTATCTCAGAAAATGCTCCCTCAATACCTCAAGACGTGCTCCCTCAGGACCCCAGAAACTGCCTCCTCAATACCTCAGATGGCTCTCCCTCAGTACCTGAGGTAGTTCTCCCTCATTACCTCAAATAATTCTCCCTCAGTACCTCACAATGTACTCCCTCAATACCTCAGATAGTTCTCCCTCAATACCTCAGAAAGTGCTCCCTCAATCCCTCAAAAAGTGCTGCCTCAGTACCTCAGACAATGATCCCTCAATACCTCAGAAAGTGTTCTCTCAATATCTAAAAAGGTGCTCCGTCTATATCTCAGAAAGTGCTCCCTCAATCCTTCAGAAAGTCTCCCTCTGTATCTCAGAAAATGCTCCCTCAATACCTCAAGAAGTGCTCCCTCAGTACCCCAGAAAGAGCTCCCACAGTACCTCAGAAAATGTTCCCTGAATACCAGAGAAAGTGCTCCCTCAGTATCTCAAAGTGCTCCCACAATACCTTAGATAGTGATCCCTCAATACCTCAGAAAGTATTCCCTCAGTTCCTCAGAAAGTGTTCCCTCAATACCACAGATAATGCTCCCTCAATTCCCCAGATAGTTCTCGCTCAGTACCTCAGGAAGTGCTTCCTCAATTCCTCAGTACAGCTGAAATTGCTCCCTCAGTACCTCAGAAAGTGCCCCCTCAATACCTCAGACAATGCTCCCTCAATACCTCAGACAGTGTCCCCTCAATACCTCAGACAGTGCTCCCTCAATACCTCAGATAGTGCTCCCTCAATACCTCAGATAGTGCTCCCTCAATACCTCAGACAGTGTCCCCTCAATACCTCAGACAGTGTCCCCTCAATACCTCAGACAGTGTCCCCTCAATACCTCAGAAAATGCTCCGGCAATATCTCAGAAAGTGTTCCCTCAATACGTAAGAAAGCGCTCCCTCAATACCTCAGAAAGCGCTCCCTCAGTACCTCACAAAGTGCTCCCTCAATACCTCAGATAGTTCTCCCACAAAACCTCAGATAGTTCTCCCTCAGTACCTCAGGTATTTCTCCCTCAAGACCTCAGACAGTGTTCTCTCAAGACCTCAGACAGTGTTCTCTCAAGACCTCAGACAGTGTTCTCTCAATACCTCAGACCGTGCTCCCTCATTACCTCAGATTATGCTCCCTCAATTCCACTGCTAGTTCTCCCTCAGTACCTCAGAAAGTGCTCCCTAAATACCTCATGTAGTGCTCCCTCAATACCTCAGATAGTGCTCCCTCAGTACCTCAGAAAGTGCTCGCTCAGTACGTCAGAAAGTGCTCCCTCAGTACGTCAGAAAGTGCTCCCTCAGTACGTCAGAAAGTGCTCCCTCAGTACATCAGAAAGTGTCCCCCAATAACCTCAAAAAGCGCTCTCTCAGTAACTCAGAAAGTGCTTCCTCATTACTTCAGAAAGTGCTACCACAATACCTCAGATAGTGCTCCCCCAATACCTCAGAAAGTACTCCCTCAGAACCTCAGATAGTTCTCCCTAAGTACCTCAGAAAGTGCCACCTCAATATCGCAGACAGTGCTCCCACAGCACCTCATAAAGTGCTCGCTCAGCACCTCAGAAAGTGTTCCCTCAGTACCTCAGAAAGTGCTCCCTCAGTACCTCAGAAAGTGCTCCCTCAATACCTCAGAAAATGCTCACTCAATATCTCAGATAGATCTACCTCAATACATGTTAAAGTGCTCCCTCAATACGACTGAAAATGATCCAACAACACCTCAGAAAGTCCTACCTCAGATAGTGCTCCCACAATACCTCAGATAGTGATCCCTCTGTACCTCAGAAAGTGCACTCGCAGTACCTCAGAAATGCTCCCTCAAAACCTCAGAAAGTGTTCCTCAGTTCCTCAGAAAGTGCTCCCTCAGTACCTCAGAAAGTGCTCCCTCAGTACCTCAGCCTGTGCTCTCTCAGTACTCAGAAATGCTCCCTCAAAACCTCAGAAAGTGCTCCTCAATTCCTCAAAAAGTGCTCCCTCAGTACCTCAGATAGTTCTCCCTCAATACCTCAAATATTCTCTGACAATACCTCAGACAGTGCTCCCTCCATACATCAGAAAGTGCTCCCTCAGTACCTCAGATAATGCTTCCTCAATTCCCCAGATAGTTCTCCCTCAGTACCTCAGAAAGTGTTCCCCCGTACCTCAGAAAATGTTCCCTCAATACCTCAGAAAGTGCAACCTCAATTCCTCAGCAGATCTGAAATTGCTCCCTCAGTACCTCAGTAAGTGCCCCTCAGTACCTCAAAAAGTGCTCTCTTAATACCTCAGACACTGCTACCACATTACCTCATAAAGTGCTCTCTCGGCACTTCAGATAGTGCTCCCTCAGTACCTCAGAAAGTGCTCCCTCAGTACCTCAGAAAGTGTTCCCTCAGTACCTCAGACAATGCTCCCCCAGTACCTCAGAAAGTGCTCCCTCAGTACCTCAGAAAGTGTTCCCTCAGTACCTCAGACAATGCTCCCCCAGTACCTCATAAAGTGCTCCCTCAGTATCTCACAAAGTGCTCCCACAATTCCTCAGATAGTTCTCCCTCAGTACCTCAGATATTTCTCCCTCAGTACATCAGAAAGTGCTCCCTGAATACCTCAGATAATGCTCCCTCGGTACCTCAGATAGTACTCCCTCAGTACATCAGAAAGTGCTCCCTCAGTACCTCAGATAATGCTCCCACAATTCCCCAGATAGTTCTCCCTCAGTACCTCAGAAAGTGCTCCCACAATACATCAGAAAGTGCTCCCTCAGTACCTCAGATAGTTCTCCCTCAATACCTCAAATAGTTCTCCCTCAATACCTCAGAAAGTGTTCCCTGAATACCTCAGAACGTACCACCTCAATACCTCTGATAGCGCTCCCTCAGTACATCAGAATAGCTCCCACAATACATCAGAAAGTGCTCCCTCAATACCTCAGAGAGTGCTCCCTCAATACCTCAGAGAGTGCTCCCTCAATACCTCAGAAAATGCTCACTCAATATCTCAGATAGATCTCCCTCAGTACCTGTTAAAGTGCTCCATTAATACGTCTGAAAGTACTCCCTCAATACGTCTGAAAGTGATCCCTCAACACCACAGATAGTGCTCCCACAATTACTCAGGTAGTGATCCCACAGTACCTCAGAATGTGCTCTCTCAGTACTCAGAAATGCTCCCTCAAAACCTCAGAAAGTGTTTCTCAGTTCCTCAGAAAGTGCTCCCTCAGTAGCTCAGATAGTTCTCCCTCAATACCTCAAATAGTTCTCCCACAATACCTCAAATAATACTTCCTCCGTACCTCAGAAAGTGCTCGCTCAATACCTCAAAGTGACCCCTCAATACCTCAGACAGTGCCCCCTCAATACCTCAGACAGTGCTCCCTCCATACCTCAGACAGTGCTCCCTCCATACCTCAGACAGTGCTCCCTCCATACCTCAGAAATTGCTCCCTCCATACCTCAGAAAATGCTCCCTCAATTCCCCAGATAGTTCTCCCTCAGTACCTCAGAAAGTGTTCCCTCAGTACCTCAGAAAATGTTCCCTCAATACCTCAGAAAATGTTCCCTCAATTCCTCAGGACATCGGAAATTGCTCCCTCAGTACTTCAGTAAGTGCCCCCTCAGTACCTCAAAAAGTGCTCTCTTAATACCTCAGACAGTGCTATCTCATTACCTCATAAAGTGCTCTCCTTACTTCAGATAGTGCTCCCTCAGTACCTCAGAAAGTGTTCCCACAGTACCTCAGAAAGCGCTCCCTCAATACCCCAGAAACTGCCTCCTCAATACCTCAGATGGCTCTCGCTCAGTACCCCAGGTAGTTATCCCTCAATACCTCAAATAGTTCTCCCTCAGTACCTCACAAAGTGCTCCCTTAGTGCACCAGATAGTTCTCCCTCAATACCTCAAACAGTTCTCCCTCAGTTCCTGACAAAGTGCTCTCTCAATACCTTAGATAGTTCTCCCTCAATACCTCAAATAGTTCTCCGTCAGTAACTCAGAAAGTGCACCCTCAGTACCTCAGAAAATGCTCCCTCAATACCTCAGAAAATGCCCCCTCAATACCTCAGACAGTGCTCCCTCAGTACCTCATAAAGTGCTCCCTCAGTACCTCATAAAGTGCTCCCTCAGTACCTCATAAAGTGCTCCCTCAGTATATCAGAAAGTGCTTCCTCAATACATCAGAAAGTGCTCCCTCAGTACCTCAGATAGTTCTCCCTCAATACCTCAGATAGTTCTCCCTCAATACCTCAGATAGTTCACCCTCAAAACCTCAGATAGTTCACCCTCAGTACCTCAGGTATTTCTCCCTCAATACCTCAGACAGTGCTCCCTCAGTACCTCATAATGTGGTCCCTCAGTATCTCAGAATGTGCTCCCTCAGTACCTCAGAAAGCGCTCCCTCAATACCTCAAGAATGCTGCCTCAGTTCCTCAGAAAGTGCTCCCTCAATACCTCAGATAGTGCAACCTCAGTACCTCAGATGGCTATCCCTCAGTACCTCAGGTAGTTCTCCCTCAATACCTCAAATATTTCTCCCTCAGTACCTCACAAAGTGCTCCCTCAATACCTCAGATAGTTTTCCCTCAAAACCTCAGGTAGTTCTCCCTCAGTACCTCAGGTATTTCTTCCTCAATACCTCAGGCAGTGTTCACTCAATACCTCAGACCGTGCTCCCTCAGTACCTCAGAAAGTGCACTCTCAATACCTCAGAAAGTTCTCCCTCAATACCTGAGAAAGTGCTCCCTCAATACCTCAGATTATGCTCCCTCAATTCCCCTGCTAGTTCTCCCACAGTACCTCAGAAAGTGCTCCCTAAATACCTCAAGTAGTGCTCGCTCAGTACCTCAGAAAGTGCTCCCACAATACTTCAAGAATGCTGCCTCAGTTCCTCAGAAAGTGCTCCTTCATAACCTCAGATAGTGTCCCCCAATAACCTCAGAAAGCGCTCTCTCAGTAACTCAGAAAGTGCTTCCTCATTACCTCAGAAAGTGCTACCACAATACCTCAGATAGTGCTCCCCCAATACCTCAGATAGTGCTCCCTCAGAACCTCAGATAGTGCTCCCTCAGAACCTCAGATAGTGCTCCCTCAGAACCTCAGATAGTGCTCCGTGAATACCTCAGAAAGTGCCAACTCAATACATCAGAAAGTGCTCCCTCAGCACCTCATAAAGTGCTCCCTCAGCACCTCAGAAAGTGTTCCCTCAATACCTCAGAAAATGCTCACTCAATATCTCAGATAGTTCTCCCTCAATACATGTTAAAGTGCTCCCTCAAAACGTCTGAAAGTGCTCCCACAATACCTCAGAAAGTGATACCTCAACACCTCAGAAAGTCCTACCTCAGATAGTGCTCCCACAATACCTCAGATAGTGATCCCTCTGTACCTCAGAAAGTGCTCTCTCAGTACTCAGAAATGCTCCCTCAAAACCTCAGAAAGTGTTCCTCAGTTCCTCAGAAAGTGTTCCCTCAGTACCTCAGAAAGTGCTCTCTCAATTCCCCAGATAGTTCTCCCTTAGTAACTCAGAAAGTGCTCCCTCAATACCTCAGAAAGTGCCCCTCAATAACTCAGACGGTGCTGCCTCAGTACCTCAGATAGCTCTCCCTCAGTACCTAAGAAAATGCTCCCTCAGAACCTCAGAAACTGCTACCTCAGTACCTCAAATAGTTCTCCCTCAGTACATCAGAACGTGTTCCCTGAATATCTCAGAACGTACCACCTCAATACCTCTGATAGCGCTCCCTCAGTACCTTCTATAGTTCTCCCTCAGTCCCTCAGATAGTACTCCCTCAATACCTCATAAAGTGCTCCCTCAGTACCTCAGAAAGTGCTCCCTCAGTACCTCAGAAAGTGCTCCCTCAGTACCTCAGAAAGTGCTCACGCAATATCTGATAGTTCCCCCTCAATACCTGTTAAAGTGCTCCATTAATACGTCTGAAATTGATCCCTCAATACCTCAGAAAGTCCTACCTCAGTACTTCAGATAGTGCTCCCACAATTACTCAGAGAGTGATCCCTCAGTACCTCAGCCTGTGCTCTCTCAGTACTCAGAAATGCTCCCTCAAAACCTCAGAAAGTGTTCCTCAATTCCTCAGCAAGTGCTCCCTCAGTACCTCAGATGGTTCTCCCTCAGTACCTCAGATAGTTCTCCCTCAATACCTCAAATAGTTCTCCCACAATACCTCAAATAGTACTCCCTCAGTACCTCAGAAAGTGCTTGCTCAATCCCTCAGACAGTGCCCCCTCAATACCTCAGACAGTGCCCCCTCCATACCTCAGAAAGTGCTCCCTCAGTAACTCAGATAATGCTCCCTCAATTCCCCAGATAGTTCTCCCACAGTACCACAGAAAGTGCTCCCTCAATACCTCAGAAAGATTTCCCTCAGTACCTCAGATAATGCTCCCTCAATTCCCCAGATAGTTCTCCCTTAGTAACTCAGAAAGTGCAACCTCAATTCCTCAGTACATCTGAAATTGCTCCCTCAGTACTTCAGTAAGTGCCCCCTCAGTACCTCAAAAAGTGCTCTCTTAATACCTCAGACAGTGCTACCTCATTACCTCATAAAGTGCTCTCTCAGTACTTCAGATAGTGCTCCCTCAGTATCTCAGAAATTGCTCACTCAGTACCTCAGAAAGTGTTCCCGCATTACCTCAGAAAGTGCTCCCTCAGTACCCCAGAAACTGCCTCCTCAATACCTCAGATGGCTCTCGCTCAGTACCCCAGGTAGTTCTCCCTCAATACCTCAAATAGTTCTCCCTCAGTACCTCACAAAGTGCTCCCTTAGTACCTCAGAAAGTTCCCCCTCAATACCTCAAATAGTTCTCCCTCAGTACCTCAGAAAGTGCTCCCTCAGTACCTCAGAAAATGCTCCCACAGTACATCAGAAAGTGCTTCCACAGTACATCAGAAAGTGCTCCCTGAATACCTCAGACAGTGCTCCCTCAGTACCTCAGATGGCTCTCCCTCAGTACCTAAGAAAGTGCTCCCTCAGTACCTCAGAAACTGCTACCTCAGTACCTCAGATAGTTCTCCCTAAATACCTCAAATAGTTCTCCCTCAGTACCTCAGAAAGTGTTCCCTGAATACCTCAGAACGTACGACCTCAATACCTCTGATAGCGCTCCCACAGTACCTTCTATAATTCTCCCTCAGTCCCTCAGATAGTACTCCCTCAATACCTCAAAGTGCTCCCTGAATACCTCAGAAAGTGCTCCCTCAGTACATCATAATAGCTCCCACAATACATCAGAAAGTGCCCCCTCAATTCCACAGACAATGCTCCCCCAGTACCTCATAAAGTGCTCCATCAGTACCTCAGAATGTGCTCCCACCGTACCTCAGATAGTTCTCCCTCAGTACCTCAAAGTGCTCCCTGAATACCTCAGATAATGCTCCCTCGGTACCTCAGAATGTGCTCCCTCAGTACATCAGAAAGTGCTCCCACAATACATCAGAAAGTGCTCCCTCAGTACCTCAGAAAGTGCTCCCACAGTACCTCAGATAATTTACCCTCAATTCCCCAGATAGTTCTCCCGCAGTACCTCTGAAAGTGCTCCCTCAATACCTCAGAAAGTGCCCCTCAATAACTCAGACGGTGCTCCCTCAGTACCTCAGATAGCTCTCCCTCAGTACCTCAGATAGTTCTCCCTCAATACCTCAGAATAGCTCCCACAATACATCAGAAAGTGCTCCCTCAATACCTCAGATCGTTCTCCCTCAATACCACAGAAAATGCTCACTCACTATCTCAGATAGTTTTCTCACAATACCTGTTAAAGTGCTGCATTCATACGTCTGAAAGTGCTCCCTCAATACGTCTGAAAGTGATCCCTCAATACCTCAGAAAGTCCTACCTCAGTACCTCAGATAGTGCTCCCACAATTACTCAGATAGTGATCCCTCAGTACGTCAGCCTGTGCTCTCTCAGTACTCAGAAATGCTCCCTCCAAACCTCAGAAAGTGTTCCTCAGTTCCTCAGAAAGTGCTCCCTCAGTACCTCAGATGGTTCTCCCTCAGTACCTCAGATAGTTCTCCCTCAATACCTCAAATAGTTCTCCCACCATAACTCAAATAGTACTCCCTCAGTACCTCAGAAAGTGCTCCCTCAATACCTCAGACAGTGCTCCCTCAATACCTCAGACAGTGCTCCCTCCATACCCCAGAAACTGCTCCCTCCATACCCCAGAAACTGCTCCCTCCATACCCCAGAAACTGCTCCCTCAGTACCTCAGATAATGCTCCCTCAATTCCCCAGATAGTTCTCCCTCAGTACCTCAGAAATTGCTCCATCAATACCTCAGAAGATTTCCCTCAGTACCTCAGAATCTGCTCCCTCAATATCTCAGATTATGCTCCCTCAATTCCCCTGATAGTTGTCCCTCAGTACCTCAGAAAGTGCTCCCTAAATACCTCAGAAAGTGCTCCCTCAATAACTCAGAAAATGCTCACTCAATATCTCAGATAGTTCTCCCTCAATACCTGTTAAAGTGCTGCATTAATACGTCTGAAAGTGCTCCCTCAATACTTCTGAAAGTGATCTCTCAATACCTCAGAAAGTCCTACCTCAGTACTTCAGATAGTGCTCCCACAATTACTCAGATAGTGATCCCTCATTACCTCAGCCTGTGCTCTCTCAGTACTCAGAAATGCTCCCTCAAAACCTCAGAAAGTGTTCCTCAATTCCTCAGAAAGTGCTCCCTCAGTACCTCAGATGGTTCTCCCTCAGTACCTCAGATAGTTCTCCCTCAATACCTCAAATAGTTCTCCCTCAATACCTCAGAAAGTGCTCCCTCAATACCTCAGAAAGTGCTCCCTCAATACCTCAGACAGTGCCCCCTCAATACCTCAGACAGTGCCCCCTCAATACCTCAGACAGTGCTCCCTCAATACCTCAGACAGTGCTCCCTCCATACCCCAGAAACTGCTCCCTCAGTACCTCAGATAATGCTCCCTCAATTCCCCAGATAGTTCTCCCTCAGTACCTCAGAAATTGCTCCATCAATACCTCAGAAGATTTCCCTCAGTACCTCAGAATCTGCTCCCTCAATATCTCAGATTATGCTCCCTCAATTCCCCTGATAGTTGTCCCTCAGTATCTCAGAAAGTGCTCCCTAAATACCTCAGAAAGTGCTCCCTCAATAACTCAGAAAATGCTCTCTCAATACCTCAGAAAGTGCTCCCTCAGTACCCCAGAATGTGCTCCCTCATTTCCTCAGAAAGTGCTCCCTCAATGCCATAGATAATGCTCCCCCAATTCCCCAGATAGTTCTCCCTCAGTACCTCAGGAAGTTCTCCCTCAATACCTCAGAAAGTGCTTCCTCAATTCCTCAGTACATCTCAAATTGCTCCCTCAGTACCTCAGAAAGTGCCCCCTCGGTATCTCAAAAAGTGCTCTCTTAATACCACAGACACTGCTACCTCAATACCACATAAAGTGCTCTCTCAGTACCACAGATAGTGCTCCCTCACTACATCAGAATGGGCTCCCCCAATATCTCAGAAAGTGCTCACACAGTACCTACGAAAGTGCTCCCTTACTACCTCAGAACGAGCTCCCTCAGTACCTCAGAAAGTGCTGCCTCAGTACCTCACATAATGCTCCCTCAATATCTCAAAGTGCTCCCACAGTATCTCAGAAAGTGTTCCCTCAATCCCTCAGAAAGTGCTCCCTCTGTGCCTCAGAAAATGCTCCCTCAGTAACTCAGATAGTTCTCCCTCAATACCTCAGATGGTTCTCCCTCAATACCTCAGATGGTTCTCCCTCAAAGGCTCAAATAGTTCTCCCTTAGTACCTCACGAAGTACCCCCTCAATACCTCAGACACTCCTCCCTCAGTACCTCATAAAGTACTCCCTCAGTACATCAGAAAGTGCTCTCTCAATACCTCAGATAGTGCTCCCTCAATACCTCAGATCGTTCTCCCTCAATACATGTTAAAGTGCTCCCTCAATATGTCTGAAAGTGCTCCCTCAATACCTCAGAAAGTGATACCTCAATACCTCCGAAAGTCCTACCTCAGATAGTGCTCCCACAATACCTCAGATAGTGATCCCTCAGTACCTCAGACAGTGCTCTCTCAGTACCTCAGCAATGCTCCCTCAAAACCAACAGAAAGTGTTCATTACCTCAGAAAGTGCTCCCTCAGTACCTCAGAAAATGCTCCCTGAATACATCAGAAAGTGCCCGCTCAATACCTCAGAAAGTGCTCCCTCAGTACCCCAGAAACTGCCTCCTCAATACCTCAGATGGCTCTCCCTCAGTACCTCAGGTAGTTCTCCCTCAATACCTCAAATAGTTCTTCCTCAGTATCTGACAAAGTGCTCCCTTAATACCTCAGATAGTTCTCACTCAGTACCTCAGAAAGTGCTCCCTCAGTAACTCAGATAGTTCTCCCTCAATACCTCAGATGGTTCTCCCTCAATACCTCAGATGGTTCTCCCTCAAAGGCTCAAATAGTTCTCCCTTAGTACCTCACGAAGTACCCCCTCAATACCTCAGACACTCCTCCCTCAGTACCTCATAAAGTACTCCCTCAGTACATCAGAAAGTGCTCTCTCAATACCTCAGATAGTGCTCCCTCAATACCTCAGATCGTTCTCCCTCAATACATGTTAAAGTGCTCCCTCAATATGTCTGAAAGTGCTCCCTCAATACCTCAGAAAGTGATACCTCAATACCTCCGAAAGTCCTACCTCAGATAGTGCTCCCACAATACCTCAGATAGTGATCCCTCAGTACCTCAGACAGTGCTCTCTCAGTACCTCAGCAATGCTCCCTCAAAACCAACAGAAAGTGTTCATTACCTCAGAAAGTGCTCCCTCAGTACCTCAGAAAATGCTCCCTGAATACATCAGAAAGTGCCCGCTCAATACCTCAGAAAGTGCTCCCTCAGTACCCCAGAAACTGCCTCCTCAATACCGCAGATGGCTCTCCCTCAGTACCTCAGTTAGTTCTCCCTCAAAACCTCAAATAGTTCTCCCTCAGTACCTCACAAAGTGCTTCCTTAGTACCTCAGGTAGTTCTCCATCAATACCTCAAAAAGGTCTCCCTCCATACCTCACAAAATGCTCCCTCAATACCTCAGAAAGTGCCCTCTCAATACTTCAAAAAGTGCTCTCTTAATACCTCAGACAGTGCTCCCTCATTACCTCATAAAGTGCTCTCTCGGTACTTCAGATAGTGCTCCCTCAGTATCTCAGAAAGTGCTCACTCAGTACCTCAGAAAGTGTTACCTCAATACCTCAGAAACTGCCTCCTCAATATCTCAGATGGCTCTCCCTCAGTACCTCAGGTAGTTCTCCCTCAATACCTCAAATAGTTCTCCCTCAGTACCTCACAAAGTGCTCCCTCAAAACCTCAGAAAGTGCCCCTCAATACCTCAGAAACTGCTCCCTCAATATTTCAGATCGTTCTCTCTCTATACCTCAGATAGTGCTCCTTCAATATCTCCGAAAGTGCTCCCTCAATACTTCAGATAGTTCTCCTTCAATTCCTCAGATAGTGCTTCCTGAATACCTCAGATAGTGCTCCCTCAATACTTCAGATCGTTCTCCCTCAATACCTCAGAAAATGCTCTCTCAGTACCACAGAATGTGCTCCCTCAATTCCCCAGATCGTCCTCCCGCAGTACCTCAGAAAATGCTCCCTCAATACCTCAGAAAGTTTTCCCTCAATATGTCAGAAAGTGCTACCTCAATTCCTCTGAAAGTGCTCCCTCAGTACCCCAGAAACTGCCTCCTCAATATCTCAGATGGCTCTCCCTCAGTTCATCAGGTAGTTCTCCCTCAATACCTCAAATAGTTCTCCCTTAGTACCTCACGAAGTGCTCCCTCAATACCTCATAATGTGCCCCCTCAATACCTCAGACAGTCCTCCCTCAGTACCTCATAAAGTACTCCCTCAGTACATCAGAAAGTGCTCCCTCAATACCTCAGATCGTTCTCCCTCAATACCTCAGAAAGTGCTCCCTCAATACCTCAGAAAGTGCTCCCTCAATACCTCAGATCGTGCTCCCTCAGTACCTCAGAAAGTGCTCCCTCAGTACCTCAGAAAGTGCTCCCTCAGTACCTCAGAAAGTGCTCCCTCAGTACCTCAGAAAGTGCTATCTCAATCCCTCAGATGGTGCTCCCTCAATATTTCAGATAGTTCTCCCTCAGTACCTCAGAAAGTGCTCCCTCAGTACCTCAGAAAGTGCTATCTCAATCCCTCAGATGGTGCTCCCTCAATATTTCAGATAGTTCTCCCTCAGTACCTCAGAAAGTGCCACCTCAATACCTCAGAAATTGCTTTATAAATATTTCAGATAATTCTCCCTCTATGCCTCAGATAGTGCTCCTTCAATACCTCAGATAGTGCTCTCTCAAAATCTCCGAAAGTGCTCCCTCAATACTTCAGATAGTTCTCCCTCAATATCTCAGATAATGCTCCCTCAATTCCCCTGACAGTTCTCCCTCAGTACCTCAGAAAATGCTCCCTCAATAACTCAAAGTGTTCCCTCTGTAACTCAGAAAGTATTCCCTCAATACCTCAGGAATTGCAACCTCAATTCCTCAGTACATATGAAATTGCTCCCTCTGTACATCAGACAGTGCTACCTCAATACCTCATATAGTACTTCCTCAGTGCCTCAGAAAGTGCTCTCTCAGCACCTCAGAAAGTGCTCGCTCAGTACCCCAGAAACTGCCTCCTCAATACCTCAGATGGCTCTCGCTCAGTACCCCAAATAGTTCTACCTCAGTACCTCAAAAAGTGCTCCCTTAGTTCCTCAGATAGTTCTCCCTCAATACCTCAAATAGTTCTCCCTCAGTACCTCACAAAGTGCTCCTTTAGCACCTCTGATAGTTCTCCCTCAGTAACTCAAATAGTTCTCCTTCAGTACCTCAGAACGTGCTCCCTCAATTCCTCAGATAGTTCTCCCTCAGTACCTCAGATAGTTCTCCTTCAGTACCTCAGAAATTGCTCCCTCAATTCCTCAGACAGTGCTCCCCCAGAACCTCATAAAGTGCACCTTCAGGACCTCAGAAAGTGCCCCCTCAGTACCTCAGGTAGTTCTCCCTCAATACCTCAGAAAATGCTCCCTCAATATCTCAGATAGTTCAAACTCAATACCTCATAAAGTGCTCCCGCAATACGTCAGATCGTATTCCCTCAATACCTCAAATACTTCTCCTTCAGTACCTCAGAAAGTGCTAACTCAGTACATCAGAAAGTGCTCCCTCAGTACATCAAATAGTGCTCCCTCAGTACCTCAAGAATGCTGCCTCAGTTCTTCAGAAAGTGCTCCCTCATAACCTCAGACAGTGTTCCCCAATAACCTTAGAAAGTGCTCACTCAGTACCTCATAAAGTGCTCCCACAATACCTCAGATAGTGCTCCCTCAATACCTCAGAACGTGCTCCCTCAATACCTCAGAAAATGCTCCCTCAATATCTCAGATAGTTCAAACTCAATACCTCAGAAAGTGCTCCCGCAATACGTCAGATTGTATTCCCTCAATACCTCAAATACTTCTCCCTCAGTACCTCAGAAAGTGCTACCACAGGACATCAGAAAGTGCCCCCTCAGTACCCCAGATATTTCTCCCTCAATACCTCAGACAGCGCTCCCTCAGTAACTCAGAAAGTGCTCCCACAGTACCTCAGAAAGTGCCCCCTCAGTACCTCAGATATTTCTCCCTCAATACCTCAGAAGGTTCTCCCTCAGTAACTCAGAAAATGCTCCCTCAATATCTCTGACAATGTTCCCTCAATACATCAGAAAATGATCTCTCAGTACCTCAGAAAGTGCCCCCTCAGTACCTCAGATATTTCTCCCTCAATACACTCAGAAAGTGTTCCTTCAATCCCTCAGATAGTTCTCCCTCAATACCTCAGATCGTTCTCCCTCAGTACCGCAGAAAATGCTCCCTCAATGCCTCTGACAGTGCTCCCTCAATTCCTCAGAAAATGCTCTCTCAGTACCACAGAAAGTGCTCCCTCAATACCTCAGATAATGCTCCCTCAATTCCCCAGATAGTTCTCCCTCAGTACCTCAGAAAATGCTCCCTCAATACCTCAGAAATTGCTACCTCAATTCCTCTGAAATTGCTCCCTCAGTACCCCAGAAACTGCCTCCTCAATATCTCATATGGCTCTCCCTCAGTACCTCAGGTAGTTCATCCCTCAATACCTCAAATAGTTCTCCCTCAGTACCTCAGAAAGTGCTCCCTCAATACCTCAAAGTGTTCCCACTGTACCTCAGAAAGTGTTCCCTCAATACCTCAGGAAGTGCTACCTCAATTCCTCAGTACATCTGAAATTGCACCCTCTGTAACTCAGAAAGTGCTCCCTCAATTCCCCAGATATTTCTCCCTCAGTACCTCAGAAAGTGTTCCCTCAGTACCTCAGAAAGTGTTCCCTCAATACTTCAGATAATGCAGCCTCTATTCCCCAGATAGTTCTTCCTCAGTACCTCAAAAAGTGCTCCCTCAATACCTCAGAAAGTGTTCCCTCAGTAACTCAGCAAGTGTTCCCTCAATACCCCAGAAAGTGCTAAATCAATTCCTCAGTACATCTGAAATTGCTCCCTCAGTACCTCATATATGCCCCCTCAGTACCTTAAAAAGTGCTCTCTTAATACCTCAGACAGTGTTCACTCATACCTCATAAAGTGCTCCCTCAGTACCCCAGAAACTGCCTCCTCAATACCGCAGATGGCTCTCCCTCAGTACCTCAGTTAGTTCTCCCTCAAAACCTCAAATAGTTCTCCCTCAGTACCTCACAAAGTGCTTCCTTAGTACCTCAGGTAGTTCTCCATCAATACCTCAAAAAGGTCTCCCTCCATACCTCACAAAATGCTCCCTCAATACCTCAGAAAGTGCCCTCTCAATACTTCAAAAAATGCTCCCTCAATACCTCAGAAAGTGCCCTCTCAATACCTCAGAAAGTGTTCCCTCAGTACTTCAGAAAGTGATACCTCAATTCCTCAGTACATCTGAAATTGTTCCCTCAGTACCTCAGTAAGTGTCCCCTCAATACCTCAAAAAGTGCTCTCTTAATACCTCAGACAGTGCTCCCTCATTACCTCATAAAGTGCTCTCTCGGTACTTCAGATAGTGCTCCCTCAGTATCTCAGAAAGTGCTCACTCAGTACCTCAGAAAGTGTTACCTCAATACCTCAGAAACTGCCTCCTCAATATCTCAGATGGCTCTCCCTCAGTACCTCAGGTAGTTCTCCCTCAATACCTCAAATAGTTCTCCCTCAGTACCTCACAAAGTGCTCCCTCAAAACCTCAGAAAGTGCCCCTCAATACCTCAGAAACTGCTCCCTCAATATTTCAGATCGTTCTCTCTCTATACCTCAGATAGTGCTCCTTCAATACCTCAGAAAGTGCTCCCTCAATATCTCCGAAAGTGCTCCCTCAATACTTCAGATAGTTCTCCTTCAATTCCTCAGATAGTGCTTCCTGAATACCTCAGATAGTGCTCCCTCAATACTTCAGATCGTTCTCCCTCAATACCTCAGAAAATGCTCTCTCAGTACCACAGAATGTGCTCCCTCAATACCTCAGATCATGCTCCCTCAATTCGCCAGATCGTTCTCCCGCAGTACCTCAGAAAATGCTCCCTCAATACCTCAGAACGTGTTCCCTCAATATGTCAGAAAGTGCTACCTCAATTCCTCTGAAAGTGCTCCCTCAGTACCTCAGAAACTGCCTCCTCAATATCTCAGATGGCTCTCCCTCAGTTCATCAGGTAGTTCTCCCTCAATACCTCAAATAGTTCTCCCTTACTACCTCACGAAGTGCTCCCTCAATACCTCATAATGTGCCCCCTCAATACCTCAGACAGTCCTCCCTCAGTACCTCATAAAGTACTCCCTCAGTACATCAGAAAGTGCTCCCTCAATACCTCAGATCGTGCTTCCTCAATACCTCAGATCGTGCTCCCTCAATACCTCAGATCGTGCTCCCTCAATACCTCAGATCGTGCTCCCTCAATACCTCAGATCGTGCTCCCTCAATACCTCAGATCGTGCTCCCTCAATACCTCAGATCGTGCTCCCTCAATACCTCAGATCGTGCTCCCTCAGTACCTCAGATCGTGCTCCCTCAGTACCTCAGAAAGTGCTCCCTCAGTACCTCAGACAGTGCTCCCTCAGTACCTCAGACAGTGCTCCCTCAGTACCTCAGACAGTGCTCCCTCAGTACCTCAGAAAGTGCTATCTCAATCCCTCAGATGGTGCTCCCTCAATATTTCAGATAGGTCTCCCTCAGTACCTCAGAAAGTGCCACCTCAATACCTCAGAAATTGCTTTATAAATATTTCAGATAATTCTCCCTCTATGCCTCAGATAGTGCTCCTTCAATACCTCCGAAAGTGCTCCCTCAATACTTCAGATAGTTCTCCCTCAATATCTCAGATAATGCTCCCTCAATTCCCCTGACAGTTCTCCCTCAATAACTCAAAGTGTTCCCTCTGTAACTCAGAAAGTATTCCCTCAATACCTCAGGAATTGCGACTTCAATTCCTCAGTACATATGAAATTGCTCCCTCTGTACCTCAGACAGTGCTACCTCAATACCTCATATAGTACTTCCTCAGTGCCTCAGAAAGTGCTCTCTCAGCACCTCAGAAAGTGCTCGCTCAGTACCCCAGAAACTGCCTCCTCAATACCTCAGATGGCTCTCGCTCAGTACCCCAAATAGTTCTACCTCAGTACCTCAAAAAGTGCTCCCTTAGTTCCTCAGATAGTTCTCCCTCAATACCTCAAATAGTTCTCCCTCAGTACCTCACAAAGTGCTCCTTTAGCACCTCTGATAGTTCTCCCTCAGTAACTCAAATAGTTCTCCTTCAGTACCTCAGAACGTGCTCCCTCAATTCCTCAGATAGTTCTCCCTCAGTACCTCAGATAGTTCTCCTTCAGTACCTCAGAAATTGCTCCCTCAATTCCTCAGACAGTGCTCCCCCAGAACCTCATAAAGTGCACCTTCAGGACCTCAGAAAGTGCCCCCTCAGTACCTCAAAAGGTGCTCTCTTAATACCTCAGACAGTGCTACCTCAATACCTCATAAAGTGCTATCTCAATACCTCAGAAAATGCTCCCTCAATATCTCAGATAGTTCAAACTCAATACCTCATAAAGTGCTCCCGCAATACGTCAGATCGTATTCCCTCAATACCTCAAATACTTCTCCTTCAGTACCTCAGAAAGTGCTAACTCAGTACATCAGAAAGTACTCCCTCAGTACATCAAATAGTGCTCCCTCAATACCTCAAGAATGCTGCCTCAGTTCTTCAGAAAGTGCTCCCTCTATACCTCAGATAGTGTTCTCTCAATAACTCAGAAAGTGCTCCCTCATAACCTCAGACAGTGTTCCCCAATAACCTTAGAAAGTGCTCACTCAGTACCTCAAAGTGCTCCCACAATACCTCAGATAGTGCTCTCTCAATACCTCAGAACGTGCTCCCTCAATACCTCAGAAAATGCTCCCTCAATATCGCAGATAGTTCAATCTCAATACCTCATAAAGTGCTCCCGCAATACGTCAGATTGTATTCCCTCAATACCTCAAATACTTCTCCCTCAGTACCTCAGAAAGTGCTACCACAGGACATCAGAAAGTGCCCCTCAATACCTCAGACAGCGCTCCCTCAGTAACTCAGAAAGTTCTCCCTCAGTACCTCAGAAAATGCTACCTCAATATCTCTGACAATGCTCCCTCAATACATCAGAAAATGCTCTCTCAGTACCTCAGAATGTGCTCCCTCAATACCTCAGATAATGCTCCCTCAATTCCCCAGATAGTTCTCCCACAGTACCACAGAAAGTGCTACCTCAATTCCTCTGAAAGTGCTCCCTCAGTACCCCAGAAACTGCATCCTCAATATCTCAGATGGCTCTCCCTCAGAACCTCAGGTAGTTCTCCCTCAATACCTCAAATAGTTCTCCCTCAGTTCCTCAAAGTGTTCCCCCAATTCCTCATAAAGTACTTCCTCATTGCCTCAGAAAGTGCTCTCTCAGCACATCAGAAAGAGCTCCCTCAATACCCCAGAAACTGCCTCCTCAATACCTCAGATGGATCTCCCTCAGTACCTCAGGTAGTTCGCCTTCAATGCCTCAAATAGTTCTCCCTCAGTACCTCACAAAGTGCTCCTTTAGTACCTCAGATAGTTCTCCCTCAAAACCTCAAATAGTTCTCTCTCAGCACCTCAGGAAGTGCTCCCTCAATTCCTCAGATCGTTCTCCCTCAGTACCTCAGATAGTTCTCCCTCAGTACCTCAGATAGTGCACCCTCAGTACCTCAGAAAGTGATCCCTCAGTGCCTCAAAAGTTGCTCTCACAATACCTCAGACAGTGCTCACTCAAAAACTCAGACAGTGTTCCCCAATAACCTCAGAAAGCGCTCCCTCAGTACCTCAGAAAGTGCTCCCTCAGTACCTCAGAAAGTGCTCCCTCAGTACCTCAGAAAGTGCTCCCTCAGTACCTCAGACAGTGCTCCCTCAGTACCTCAGACAGTGCTACCTCAATACCTCATAAAGTGCTCTCTCGGTACCTCAGATAGTGCTCCCTCAAAACCTCAGAAAGCGCTCCCTCAATACCTCAGAAAATGCTCTCTCAATATCTCAGATAGTTCAAACTCAATACCTCATAAAGTGCTCTCTCAGTACCTCAGGTAGTGCTCCCTCAATACCTCATAAAGTGCTCCCGCAATATCTCAGATCGTATTTCCTCAATACCTCAAATACCTCTCCCTTAGTACCTCAGAAAGTGCTCCCTCAGTACACCAGATAGTGCTCCCTCAATTCCCCAGATAGTTCAACCTCAGTACATCAGAAAGTGCCCCTCAATTCCTCAAACAGCGCTCCCTCAGTAACTCAGAAAGTGCTCTCACAGTTCCTCAGAAAGTGCCCCCTCAGTACCTCAGATAGTTCTCCCTCAATACCTCAGATCGTTCTCCCTCAGTACCTCAGAAAATGCTCTCTCAGTCCCTCAGAAAGTGCTCCCTCAATACCTCAGAAAGTGTTCCCTCAATACCTCAGAAAGTGTTCCCTCAACACCTCAGAAAGTGTTCCCTCAATTCCTCTGAAAGTGCTCCCTCAGTACCCCAGAAACTGCCTCCTCAATATCTCAGATGGCTCTCCCTCAGTACCTCAGGTAGTTCTCCCTCAATACCTCAAATAGTTCTCCCTCAGTACCTCAGAAAGTGTTCCCTCAATACCTCAGGAAGTGCTACCTCAATTCCTCAGTACATCTGAAATTGCTCCCTCTGTACCTCAGAAAGTGCTAACTCAATACCTCAAAAAGTACTTCCTCAGTGCCTCAGAAATTGCTCTCTCAGCACCTCAGTAAGTGCTCCCTCAGTACCCCAGAAACTGCCTCCTCAATACTTCAGATGGCTCTCCCTCAGTACCTCAGGTTGTTCGCCTTCAATGCCTCAAATAGTTCTCCCTCAGTACATCACAAAGTGCTCCTTTAGTACCTCTGATAGTTCTCCCTCAATACCTCAAATTGTTCTCCCTCAGAACCTCAGAAAGTGCTCCCTCAATTCCTCAGATAGTTCTCCCTCAGTACCTCATAAAGTGCTCCCTCAGGACCACAGAAAGGGATCCCTCAGTTCCTAAAAAGTTACTCTCTTAATACCTCAGACATTGCTACCTCAATACCTCATAAAGTGCTCTCTCGGTACCTCAGATAGTGCTCCCGCAATACCTCAGAAAGTGCTCCCTCAGTACCTCAGAAAATGCACCCTCAATATCTCAGATATTTCAACCTCAATACCTCATAAAGTGCTCCCGCAATACGTCAGATTGTATTCCCTCAATACCTCAAAAACTTCTCCCTCAGTACCTCAGAAAGTGCCCCCTCAGTACCTCAGATAGTTCTCCCTCAATACCTCAGAAAGTGCTCCCTCAGTACATCAGAAAGAGCCCCTCAATACCTCAGACAGCGCTCGCTCAGTAACTCAGAAAGTGATTAGATTAGATTAGATTATTTACAGCTTGGAAACAGGCCCTTCGGCCCAACAAGTCCACACCGACCCGCCGAAGCGTAACCCACCCATATCCCTACATTTACCCCTTTACCTAACACTACGGGCAATTTAGCATGGCCAATTCACCTGACCCGCACATCTTTGGAGTGTGGGAGGAAACCGGAGCACCCGGAGGAAACCCACGCAGACACGGGGAGAACGTGCAAACTCCACACAGTCAGTCGCCTGAGTCGGGAACTGAACCCGGGTCTCAGGCGCTGTGAGGCAGCAGTGCTAACCACTCTGCCACCGTGCCGCCCACAGTACCTCAGAAAGTGTCCCCTCAGTACCTCAGATAGTTCTCCCTCAATACCTCAGAAAGTGCTCCCTCAATTCCTCAGATATTTGCCCCTCAGTACCTCAGATAATTCTCGCTCAGTACCTCAAAAAGTGCTCCCTGAATTCCTCAGAAAGTGCCAACTCAATACCTGAGTCAGTGCTCCCTCAGCACCTCAAAAAGTGCTCCCTCAGTACCTCAGAAAGTGCTCCCTCAGCACGTCAGAAAGTGTTCCCTCAGTACCCCAGAAACTGCCTCCTCAATACCTCAGATGGCTCTCGCTCAGTACCTCAGATAGTTCTCCCTCAATACCACAGAAAGTGCTCCCTGAATACCTTGGAAAGTGCTCCCTCAGTACCTCAGATAGTTCTTCCTCAGTACCACAGAAAATGCCCCCTCAGTACCTCAGATGGCTCTCGATCAGTACCTCAGGTAGTTCTCCATCAATAACTCACATAGTTCTCCCTCAGTACCTCACAATGTGCTCCCTTAGTACCTAAGATAGTTCTCCCTCAATACCTCAAATACTTCTCCCTCAGTACCTCAGAAAGTGCTCCCTCAATTCCTCAGATAGTTCTCCCTCAGTACCTCAGATAGTTCTTCCTCAGAACCACAGAAAGTGCTACCTCAGTACATCAGAAAGTGATCCCACAGTATCTCAGATATTTCTCCCTCAGTACCTCAGATATTTCTCCCTCAGTACCTCAGATATTTCTCCCTCAGTACCTCAGATATTTCTCCCTCAGTACCTCAGTAAGTGCCCCTCAATACCTCAGACAGTGCTCCCTCAGTACCTCAGAAAGTGCTCCCACAGTACCTCAGAAAGTGCTCCCTCAGTACCTCAGATAGTTCTCCCCAATACCTCAACTAGTTCTCCCTCAATACCTCAAATAGTTATCCCTCAGTACCTCAGAAAGTGCGCCCTGAATTCCTCAGATAGTTCTCCCTCATTACCTCAGAACGTACTCCCTCAATACCTCAGAAAGTGCCCCCTCAATACCTCAGACAGTGCTCCCTCAGTACTTCATAAAGTGCTCCCATAGTACCTCAGGTAGTTCTCCCTCAATACGTCAGAAAGTACTCACTCAGTACCTCAGATCGTTCTCCCTCACTACCTCAGATAGTTCTCCCTCAATACCTCTTAAAGTGCTCCCTCAATACATCTGAAAGTGCTCCCTCAATACTCATAAATTGATCCCTCAATACCTCAGAAAGTGCTCCCTCAGTACCTCAGATAGTTCTCCTTCAATACCTCAAATACGTCCTCCTCAGTACCTCAGAGAGTGCTCCCTCAGTACCTCAGACAGTGCACACTCAGCACATCAGAAAGAGCTCCCACAGTACCTCAGAGAGTGCTCCCTCAGTACCTCAGAGAGTGCTCCCTCAGTACCTCTGAAAGCACCACTTTGTTGTGTTAACCCCCAAAGCCCCTCAGACAGTAGCTCCACAAAACATTCACACCCTCAACACTTCAGGGCTCAGCCCAGCTCCCCCCTCAGACTGTGTTCAAACCCCTTCAGACGGTAAGGACCCACATCCACCCCTGTTCAAGATTGGAGCCCATGTTCCCAGAACATGACTTGTCTCTCTGGATTAATTTTAGAATTCCTACAGTGCAGAAGCAAGCCATTCCGTCCATTGGCCCCACTCTGACTGTCTGAACAGCATCCCACCCAGACTCACATCCTCTACTCGATCCCGGGAATGCTACATTTCCCATGGCATCTTTAGGCTTTGGGAGGAAACTGGATCACCCGGAGGAAACGCACACAGATACAGAGAGAATGTGTAAACTCCATACAGACAGTCACCGGGAGTTAGAATCAAACCACTGAGGGACCGTGCTGTCCTCTCTCCCTGGATGTCATCTCATCTAACCTTTTACTAAGCAGTCTCCCATGTGAAAACATCTCATCTGTCTCCTTGGTCATCCCTTCAAAAGCTCCATCAAGTTGGACACACCATTTCCACAAACAAAGCCAAGCTGACCATCCCTAATCAATTCTTGCTTTTCCAAATGTATGTAAGTTGTCTCTCAGAATGCCCTCCAACAGCTGACCCACCACTGCCATCAGGCTCACAGCTCCATAGTACAATGGCTGTTCCTTGCAGCCTTACTTCAATAATGGCCCATCATTAATCACCCTCCAGTCTTCAGGCACCTCACCCGTTTTCACTGATCAGTCCATCTGACAAGACCATCTCCATCCTTCTGTAACCTAAGGCTATCCTCCTCAGTATTTATCACCCAACCAATCTTCATATCATTCATGAACCCAATGATTAACCATCCACCATTCAAACCTACATCTTTTCTATCAGCCACATCAGCAAGACCCCAACAGTGAGACATGAACGGACAGAGATTTTTCATTGGGCCGTCACTGTCTGCTTCCTGCCACTCAGCATTCTGCGCTAAATTTCATGGATCTGGAGTTTTTATGTTCACTATCAGTTTCCGGTATGGGTCCTGATAAAAGCCTCACTGACCTCCAAGCAGGCGACAGGAAAGTATTGCCCTTATTTACACACCTGGTCACCTCCTTAAACAGTGCGATCCCATTGGTCAGACCTGACCTCCCCTTAACAGAACCATTCTGACTGTCCTTCATGAACTCCAGTCTCTTTAAATGCTGATTAATTCTATCTCCCAAAATTGCTTCCAACAGACGTCCCACCCACGATATTAGCCTGACCGGCCTGGAGCTGCCTGGTATATCCCATGCTCCCTGTTGAATAACAGTAACACATGGTCAGTCTGCAGACACCTCTCCTGTGGCCAGAGACGGTTTGAAAATGTTTGCTAGTGTACCTGTCACTTCCTTCAACACCTCATTCGGTAAACTGAGATACATTTCCACCGTCTTTGGAGATTTATTGGGTTGTAAGAAGGCCAGACCACTCAGAACCATCTCTCTCTCTATATATGCTTATTCATGTAATTATATCACAGAGCATCTCCACGATTTCATATCAACCCTGTCTCAATGAGCACTGACAAAATGCATCCATTCACTACACCCTCTGGGCCCATGCACAAACTCTCTGTGTCTTCCGCAACCTACTCTTTCTCTCATTATCAATTCATCCTTAATGTCACTGTAAGGAATTGTCAGATTTTTATTTCCACTCTTAGCTCTCCCCTCTCCCAGACAATTAGCCTCCGATACGGTTAGGAGTAGTGTGGGATATCATTCTGGAAGTGGCTGAGCGTTGGAAAGTTCAGAAATAAGAAACACACGCCTGTGCTGCGTGTGGGGCAGTGGGATCCATTTGGGATGAGCAGACGGAAGCTGAGCAATAAACCTCAGCCCTGCAGCATGAAAATATCCATTTGAGCTGGCAGGTCTGTCACGTGAAACGAACCCTCCAACCCTGGGAAAAGAGGATGTAACCTCTTCAAGTTCAAAAACCAAATGAAGACGGTCTGTTTGAACAAAGTCTCTGGAATTGAGACGCGGGAATCATTGCTGAGCAGGGTCTGTAGGACGCAGAAACAAATGTACTGAACAATTCCAGATATTCCTCTTAGACCACAAGGCATGGGAGCAGAAACTAGGCCATTCAGCCCATCTGATTGTATGGCACTCACCCAGTACTGACTCTCTTACAATGCAGTTGCCCCTTAGATAGATGCGCTGACAGTGCTGCACTCCCTCAGTACTGACACTAACAGCTCAGCAAACCTCAGTTCTGACACTCTGACAGTGCAACGCTTCCTCAGCCATGACCCTCTGACAGTGTGGTACTCCCTCAGTACTGACCTTCTGACAGTGCAGCACTCCCTGAGTACAGACCCTCTGACAGTGCAGCACTCCCTCAGTGTTGACCCTCTAACAGTGTGGCCCTCCCTCAGTACTGACCCTCTGACAGTGCAGCACTCCCTCAGTACTGACCCTCTGACAGTGCAGCTCTCCCTCAGTACTGACCCTACGACAGTGCAGCACTCCCTCAGTATTGACCCTCTGAGAGTGCAGTGCTCCCTCAGTACTGACCCTCTCACAGTGTAGCACTCCCTCAGTACTGACCCTCTGACAGTGCACCACTCCCTCAGTACAGACCCTCCGACAATGCAGCTTTCCCACAGTATAGACCCTCTGACAGTGCAGCACTCTATCAGTACTGAACATCTGACAGTGCGACACTCACTCAGTACAGACCCTCCGACAATGCAGCTTTCCCACAGTATAGACCCTCTCACAGTGTAGCACTCCCTCAGTACTGACCCTCTGACAGTGCACCACTCCCTCAGTACAGACCCTCCGACAATGCAGCTTTCCCACAGTATAGACCCTCTGACAGTGCAGCACTCCATCAGTACTGAACATCTGACAGTGCGACACTCACTCAGTACTGACCCTTTGACAGTGCTGCACTCCCTCAGTACTGACCCTCTGACAGTGCAGCACTCCCTCAGAACTGATGATCCGACAATGCAGGTTTCCCACAGTACAGACCTTCGGACAGTGCAGCACTCCCTCAGTACTGACCCTCGAACAGTGCAGCACTCCCTCAGCACTGACCCTCTGATAGTGCTGCACTCCCTCAACAATGACCCTCTGACAGTGCAGCACTCCCTCAGAACTGACATTCGGACAGTGCAGCACTCCCTCAGTACAGACCCTCTTACAGTGCAGCACTCGCTCAATACTGACCGTCGGACAGTGCAGCACTCCCTCAGTACTGTCCCTCTTACAATGCAGCACTCCCTCATTACTGAACCTCTTACACTGCAGCACCCCCTCATTACTGACCCTCTGACAGTGGAGCGCTCCCTCAGTACTGACCCTCTGACAGTGCAGCACTCCCTCAGTACTGACCCTCTGACAGTGCAGCACTCACTCAGTACTGACACTCTGACAGTGCAGCACTCCCTCAGTACAGACCTTCTGACAGTGCAGCACTCCCTCAGTACTGACCCTCTGACTGTGCAGCATTCCCTCCTTACTGACCCTCTGACAGTGCAGCACTCCCTCAGTGTTGACCCTCTGACAGTGCTGCACTCCCTCAGTACTGACCCTCCAACAACGCAGCATTCCCTCAGCACTGACCCTCTGACAGTGCAGCACTCCTCAGTACTGACCCTCTGACAGTGCAGCACTCCCTCAGTACTGACCATCTGACAGTGCAGCACTCCCACAGTAATGACCCTCTGACAGCTCAGCAAACCTCAGTTCTGAAACTCTGACAGTGCAACGCTTCCTCAGTCATGACCCTCTGACAGTGTGGTACTCCCTCTGCACTGACCCCCTTACAGTGCAGCACTCCCTCAGGACTGACCCTCTCACAGTGTAGCACTCCCTCAGTACTGACCCTCTGACAGTGCACCACTCCCTCAGTACAGACCCTCCGACAATGCAGCTTTCCCACAGTATAGACCCTCTGACAGTGCAGCACTCAATCAGTACTAAACATCTGACAGTGCGACACTCACTCAGTACTGACCCTTTGACAGTGCTGCACTCCCTCAGTACTGACCCTCTGACAGTGCAGCACTCCCTCAGAACTGATGATCAGACAATGCAGGTTTCCAACAGTACAGACCTTCGGACAGTGCAGCACTCCCTCAGTACTGACCCTCTAACAGTGCAGCACTCCCTCAGCACTGACCCTCTGATAGGGCTGCACTCCCTCAGCAATGACCCTCTGACAGTGTAGCACTCCCTCAGAACTGACATTCTGACAGTGCAGCACTCCCTCAGTACTGACCCTCTGACAGTGCTCCACTCCCTCAGTGCAGACCCTCTTACAGTGCAGCACTCCCTCAGTACTGACCGTCGGACAGTGCAGCACTCCCTCAGTACTGTCCCTCTTACAATGCAGCACTCCCCTAGTACAGAACCTCTTACACTGCTGCAACCCCTCATTACTGACCCTCTGACAGTGGAGCGCTCCCTCAGTACTGACCTTCTGACAGTGCTGCACTCCCTCAGTACTGACCCTCTGACAGTGCAGCACTCCCTCAACACTGACCGTCTGACAGTGCAGCACTCACTCAGTACAGAACTTCTGACAGTGCAGCACTCCCTCAGTACTGACCCTCTGACTGTGCAGCATTCCCTCCTTACTGACCCTCTGACAATGCAGCACTCCCTCAGTACTGACCCTCTGACAGTGCAGCACTCCTCAGTACTGACCCTCTGACAGTGTGGTACACCCTCAGCACTGACCCTCTGACAATGCAGCACTCCCTCAGCACTGACCCTCTGACAGTGCAGCACTCCCTCAGTACTGACCCTCTGACAGTGCAGCACTCCCTCAGTACTGACCCTCTGACAGTGCAGCACTCCCTCAGTAATGACCCTCTGACAGCTCAGCAAACCTCAGTTCTTACACTCTGACAGTGCAACGCTTCCTCAGTCATGACCCTCTGACAGTATGGTACTCCCTCTGCACTGACCCTCTTACAGTGCAGCACTCCCTCAGTGTTGACCCTCTGACAGTGGAGCACTCTCTCAGTACAGACCCTACAACAATGCAGCACTCCCTCAGCACTGACCCTCTGACAGTGCAGCTCTCCCTTAGTACTGACCCTCTGAGAGTGCAGCACTCCCTGAGTACTGACCCTCTGACAGTGCAGCACTGCCCCCAGATTGACACTCTGACATTGCGGCAATCCCCCATTACTGACCGTCCAATAATGCAGCACTCCCTCAGCACTGACCCTCTCACAGTGCAGCACTCCCTCAGTACTGACCCTCTGTCACTGCAGCATTTCCACAGTACAGACACTCCGACAGTGCAGCACTCTCTCAGTACTGACCCTCTGACAGTGCAGCACTCCCTCAACACTGACCCTTTGACAGTGCAGCACTCCCTCAGCACTGACTCTCTCACAGTGCAGCACTCCCTCAGTACTGACCCTCTGTCACTGCAGCATTTCCACAGTACAGACCCTCCGACAGTGCAGCACTCTCTCAGTACTGACCCTCTGACAGTGCAGCACTCCCTTAGTACTGACACTCTGAGAGTGCAGCACTCCCTCAGTACTGACCCTCTGTCACTGCAGCATTTCCACAGTACAGACCCTCCGACAGTACGGCATATCCGCTGTGCTGACTCTCTGAGAGTGCAGCCCTCCCTCGAACTGACCCTCTGACAGTGCAGCATTTCCATCAGTACTTGACCCTCTGACAGTGCAGTGCTCCCTCAGTACTGACCCTCTCACAGTGTGGCACTCCCTCAGTACTGAGCCTCTGACAGTGCGACACTCCCTCAGTACTGACCCTTTGACAGTGCTGCACTCCCTCAGTACAGTCCCTCTGACAGTGCAGAACTCCATCAGTACTGACCATCTGACAGTGTGACACTCCCACAGTACTGACCCTTTGATAGTGCTGCATTCACTCAGTACTGACACTCTTACAGTGTGGCACTCCCTCAGGACTGACGCTCCGACAATGCAGGTTTCCCACAGTACAGACCTTCAGACAGTGCAGCATTCCCTCTGTACTGACACTCTGACAGTGCAGCACTCCCTCAGTAATGTCCCTCTTACAGTGCAGCACTCCCTCAGTACTGACCCGCTGACAGCGCTGCACTTCCTCAGTACTGACCCCCTGACAATGCAGCACTCCCTCAGTACTGAACCTCTTACACTGCAGCACCCCCTCATTACTGACCTTCTGACAGTGCAGCACTCCCTCAACACTGACCCTCTGACAGTGCAGCACTCCCTCAGTACTGACCTTCTGACAGTGCAGCACTCCCTCAGCACTGACCCTCCAACAATGCAGCACTCCCTCAGTACTGAACCTCTTACACTGCAGCACCCCCTCATTACTGACCTTCTGACAGTGCAGCACTCCCTCAACACTGACCCTCTGACAGTGCAGCACTCCCTCAGTACTGACCTTCTGACAGTGCAGCACTCCCTCAGCACTGACCCTCCAACAATGCAGCACTCCCTCAGTACTGACCCTTTGACAGTGCAGCACTCCCTCAGCACTGACCCTCTGACAGTGCAGCACTCCCTCTGCACTGACCCTCTGACAGTGCAGCACTCTCGCAGTACTGACCCTCCAACAATGCAGCACTCCCTCAGTACTGACCCTCCAACAATGCAGCACTCCCTCAGTACTGACCCTCTGACAGTGCAGCATTCCCTCAGTACTGACCCTCTGACAGTGCAGCTCTCACTCAGTACTGACCCTCTGACAGTGCAGCTCTCCCTCAGTACTGACCCTCTGACAGTGCAGCTCTCCCTCAGCACTGACCCTCTGACAGAGCAGCACTCCCTTAGTACTGACCCATTGACAGTGCAGCACTCCCTCAGTGTTGACCCTCTGACAGTGCAGCTCTCCCTCAGCACTGACCCTCTGACAGTGCAGCACTCCCTCAGTGTTGACCCTCTGACAGTGCAGCACTCCCTCAGTACTGACCCATTGACAGTGCAGCACTCCCTCAGTACTGACGCTCTGACAGTGCAACACTGCCCCCAGATTGACCCTCTGACATTTCGGCAATCCCCCATTAATGACCGGCCAACAATGCAGCACTCCCTCAGCACTGACCCTCTGACAGTGCAGCATTTCCACAGTATAAACCCTCCGACAGTGCAGCACTCTCTCAGTACTAACCCTCTGACAGTGCAGCTCTCCCTTCGTACTGACACTCTGACAGTGCAGCACTCCCTGAGTACTGACCCTCTGTCATTGCAGCATTTCCACAGTGCAGACCCTCCGACAGTACGGCACATCCGCAGTGCTGACTCTCTGACAGTGCAGCCCTCCCTCGAACTGACCCTCTGACAGTGCAGCACTCCCTCAGTACTGACACACTCACAGTGCGGTGCTCCCACAATATAGACACTCTGACAGTGCAGCACTCCAACAGTACTGACCATCTGACAGTGCGACACTCCCTCAGTATTGACTCTCTGACAGTGCAGTACTCACTAATTACTGACCCTCTTACAGTGTAGCACTCCCTAGGTACTGACGCTCTGACAATGCAGGATTCCAACAGTACAGACCTACTGACAGTGCAGCACTCCCTCAGTGTTGAACCTCTGACAGTGCAGCACTCCCTCAACACTGACCCTCTGACAGTGCTGCACTCCCTCCACAATGACCCTCTGAAAATGCTGCCCTGCCCGAACACTGACCCTCCTACAATGCTGCACTTACCCCTCACTGATCTTCTGACAATGCTGCACTGCCTCCACACTGTTTCTCTGACAATGCTGCACTCCCTCCACACTGACACTCTGATAATGCTGCACTCCCTCCACACTGACCCCCTGACAATGCTGCACTCCCTCCACACTGATCATGTGACAATGCTGCACTCCCTACACACTGACCGATGAAATTGCTACACTCCCCCACACTGACAGTCTGACAATGCTGCAATCCCTCCTCACGGATCATCTGACAATGCTGCACTCCCTCCACACTGACTCTCTGACAATGCTGCACTCCCTTCACACAGACCCTCTGACAATGCTGCACTCTCTCCACACTGACCCTCTGACTATGCTGCACTCCCTCAGTACTGACCCTCTGACAGTGCAGCACTCCCTCAACACTGACCGTCTGACAGTGCAGCACTCACTCAGTACAGACCTTCTGACAGTGCAGCACTCCCTCAGTACTGACCCTCTGACTGTGCAGCATTCCCTCCTTACTGACCCTCTGACAATGCAGCACTCCCTCAGTACTGACCCTCTGACAGTGCAGCACTCCTCAGTACTGACCCTCTAACAGTGTGGTACACCCTCAGCACTGACCCTCTGACAATGCAGCACTCCCTCAGCACTGACCCTCTGACAGTGCAGCACTCCCTCAGTACTGACCCTCTGACAGTGCAGCATTCCCTCAGTACTGACCCTCTGACAGTGCAGCACTCCCTCAGTAATGACCCTCTGACAGCTCAGCAAACCTCAGTTCTTACACTCTGACAGTGCAACGCTTCCTCAGTCATGACCCTCTGACAGTGTGGTACTCCCTCTGCACTGACCCTCTTTCAGTGCAGCACTCCCTCAGTGTTGACCCTCTGACAGTGGAGCACTCTCTCAGTACAGACCCTACAACAATGCAGCACTCCCTCAGCACTGACCCTCTGACAGTGCAGCTCTCCCTTAGTACTGACCCTCTGAGAGTGCAGCACTCCCTGAGTTCTGACCCTCTGACAGTGCAGCACTGCCCCCAGATTGACCCTCTGTCATTGCGGCAATCCCCCATTACTGACCGTCCAATAATGCAGCACTCCCTCAGCACTGACCCTCTCACAGTGCAGCACTCCCTCAGTACTGACCCTCTGTCACTGCAGCATTTCCACAGTACAGACCCTCCGACAGTGCAGCACTCTCTCAGTACTGACCCTCTGACAGTGCAGCACTCCCTTAGTACTGACACTCTGACAGTGCAGCACTCCCTCAGTACTGACCCTCTGTCACTGCAGCATTTCCACAGTACAGACCCTCCGACAGTACGGCATATCCGCTGTGCTGACTCTCTGAGAGTGCAGCCCTGCCTCGAACTGACCCTCTGACAGTGCAGCATTTCCATCAGTACTGACCCTCTGACAGTGCAGTGCTCCCTCAGTACTGACCCTCTCACAGTGTAGCACTCCCTCAGTACTGAGCCTCTGACAGTGCAGCACTCCCTCAGTACAGACCGTCCGACAATGCAGCACTCCATCAGTACTGACCATCTGACAGTGCGACACTCCCTCAGTACTGACCCTTTGACAGTGCTGCACTCCCTCAGTACAGTCCCTCTGACAGTGCAGAACTCCATCAGTACTGACCATCTGACAGTGTGACACTCCCACAGTACTGACCCTTTGATAGTGCTGTATTCACTCAGTACTGACACTCTTACAGTGTGGCACTCCCTCAGGACTGACGCTCCGACAATGCAGGTTTCCCACAGTACAGACCTTCTGACAGTGCAGCATTCCCTCAGTACTGACCCTCTCACAGTGCAGCACTCCCTCAGCACTGACCCTCTGACAGTGCCGCACTCCCTCAGCACTGACCCTCTGACAGTGCAGCACTCCCTCAGAACTGATCTTCCGTCAGTGCAGCACTCCCTCAGTACTGACCCTATGACACTGCAGCACTCCCTCAGAACTGATCTTCTGTCAGTGCAGCACTCCCTCAGAACTGATCTTCTGTCAGTGCAGCACTCCCTCAGTACTGACCCTCTGACAGTGCAGCACTCCCTCAGTCCTGTCCCTCTTTCAGTGCAGCACTCCCTCAGTACTGACCCGCTGACAGTGCTGCACTTCCTCAGTACTGACCCCCTTACAGTGCAGCACTCCCTCAGTACTGAACCTCTTACACTGCAGCACCCCCTCATTACTGACCTTCTGACAGTGCAGCACTCCCTCAACACGACCCTCTGACAGTGCAGCACTCCCTCAGTACTGACCTTCTGACAGTGCAGCACTCCCTCAGTACTGACCCTCTGACTGTTCAGCATTCCCTCAGTGTTGACCCTCTGACAGTGCAGCACTCTCGCAGTACTGACCCTCCAACAATGCAGCACTCCCTCAGCACTGACCCTCTGACAGTGCAGCACTCCCTCAGCACTGACCCTCCAACAATGCAGCACTCCCTCAGTACTGACTCTCTGACAGTGCAGCAATCCCTCAGCACTGACCCTCTGACAGTGCAGCACTCTCTCTGTACTGACCCTCTGACAGTGCAGCACTCTTGCAGTACTGACCCTCCAACAATGCAGCATTCCCTCAGTACTGACCCTCTGACAGTGCAGCTCTCACTCAGTACTGACCCTCTGACAGTGCAGCTCTCCCTCAGCACTGACCCTCTGACAGAGCAGCACTGCCTTCATATTGACCCATTGACAGTGCAGCACTCCCTCAGTGTTGACCCTCTGACAGTGCAGCTCTCCCTCAGCACTGACCCTCTGACAGTGCAGCACTCCCTCAGTGTTGACCCTCTGACAGTGCAGCACTCCCTCAGTACTGACCCTCTGACAGAGCAGCACTCCATTAGTACTGACCCATTGACAGTGCAGCACTCCCTCAGTACTGACGCTCTGACAGTGCAACACTGCCCCCAGATTGACCCTCTGACAGTGTAGCTCTCCCTTAGTACTGACCCTCTGTCATTGCAGCATTTCCACAGTACAGACCCTCCGACAGTACGGCACATCCGCAGTGCTGACTCTCTGACAGTGCAGCCCTCCCTCGAATTGACCCTCTGACAGTGCAGCACTCCCTCAGTACTGACACACTCACAGTGCGGTGCTCCCACAATATAGACACTCTGACAGTGCAGCTCTCCAACAGTACTGACCATCTGACAGTGCGACACTCCCTCAGTATTGACCCTCTGACAGTGCAGTACTCACTAATTACTGACCCTCTTACAGTGCAGCACTCCCTCAGTACTGACGCTCCGACAATGCAGGATTCCAACAGTACAGACCTACTGACAGTGCAGCACTCCCTCAGTGTTGAACCTCTGACAGTGCAGCACTCCCTCAACACTGACCCTCTGACAGTGCTGCACTACCTCCACAATGACCCTCTGAAAATGCTGCCCTGCCCGAACACTGACCCTCCTACAATGCTGCACTTACCCCTCACTGATCTTCTGACAATGCTGCACTGCCTCCACACTGTTTCTCTGACAATGCTGCACTCCCTCCACACTGACACTCTGATAATGCTGCACTCCCTCCACACTGACCCCCTGACAATGCTGCACTCCCTCCACACTGATCATGTGACAATGCTGCACTCCCTCCACACTGACCGATGAAATTGCTACACTCCCCCACACTGACAGTCTGACAATGCTGCAATCCCTCCTCACGGATCCTCTGACAATGCTGCACTCCCTCCACACAGACCCTCTGACAATGCTGCACTCTCTCCACACTGACCCTCCAACAGTGCGGCACTCCCTCAGTACTGAACCTCTGACAGTGCAGCACACCGTCAGCACTGACCCTCCGACAGTGCTGCACTCCCTCAGTACAGACCCGTCGACATTGCAGCACTCCCTCAGAACTGACACTCCGACAGTGCAGCTGTACCTCAGTACTGATCCTCTGACAATTCTGCACTCCCTCCACACTGATCCTCTATTAATGCTGCACTCACTCCACACTGACCCTCTGACGATGCTGCACTTCCTCCACACTGATCCTCTGACAATTCTGCACTCCCTCCACACTGACACTCTGACAATTCTGCACTCCCCCCACACTGTTTCTCTGACAATGCTGCACTCCCCCAACACTGATCCTCTGACAATGCTCCACTCCCTCCCCACTGACCCTCTAATAATGCTGCACTCCCATAACACTGATACTCGGACAATGCTGCACTCCCTCCCCACACTGACCGTCTGATAATACTGCCCCCCCCTCCACACTGACACTCTGATAATGGTGCACTCCTCCACACTGCCCCCCTGACAATGCTGCGCTCCCTCCACACAGATCATCTGACAATGAGGCACTCCCTCCACACGGATCCTCTGAAAATGCTACACCCCCACCACACTGACCCTCTGACAATGCTGCACTCACACCACAGTGCCCCTCTGACAATGCTGCGCTCCCTCCACACTGACCACCTGACAATGCAGCACTCCCTCCACACTGACACTATGACAATGCTGCACTCCCTCCACACTGACCCTCTGATAATGCTGCACTCCCTCCACACTGTTTCTCTGACAATGCTGCACTCCCTCCACACTGACCCTCTGATAATGCTGCACTCCCTCCACACTGTTTCTCTGACAATGCTGCACTCCCTCCACACTGACACTCTGATAATGCTGCGCTCCCTCCACACTGACTCTCTGCCAATGCTGCACTCCCCCCACACTGATCCTCTGACAATGCTGCACTCCCTCCACACTGACCCTCTGACAATGCTGAACGTCCTCCACACTGACCCTCTGACAATGCTGAACGTCCTTCACACTGATCCTCTAACAATGCTGCACTCCCTCCACACTGACCCACTGACAATGCTGCACTCCCTCCACACTGTTTCTCTGACAATGCTGCACTCCTCCCACGCTGACCCTCTGATGATGCTGTATTCCCCCCACACTGATCCTCTCACAATGCTGCACTCCCTCCACAATGATCCTCTGACACTGCTGCATTCCCTCCACACTGACCCACTGACAATGATGCACTCCGTCCACACTGACCCTATGAAATTGCATCACTCCCTCCACACTGATCCTCTGACAAAGCTGCTCTCCCTCCACACTGATCCTCTGATAATGCTGCACTCCCTCGACACTTATCCTCTGACAATGCTGCACTCCCTCCACACTGACCCTCTGACAATGCTGCACTCCCTCCACACTGATCCTCTGACACTGTTGCATTACCTCCACACTGATCCTCTGACAATGCTGCACTCCCTCCACACTGATCCTCTGACAATGCTGCACTCCCTCCACACTGATCCTCTGACAATGCTGCACCCCCACCACACTGACCCTCTGACAGTGCAACACTCCTCCACATTGGCCCTCTGGAAATTCTGCGCTCCCTCCACACTGACCCCCTGACAATGCTGCACTTCCTCCACCCTGATCGTCTGATAGTGCAGCACTCCCACAGTACTGACCCTCTGACAGTGCAGCGCTCACTCCGAACTGACACTATGACAGGGCAGCACTCCCTAAGTACTGACACATTGACAGTGCAGCACTCCCTCAGTACTGTCCGTCTGGCAATGAGGCACTACCCCAGTACTGACCCTCTGATTGTGCAGCTCTCCCCCAGTACTGACCCTCTACCAGCGCTGCTCTCCCTCAGTATTTACCCTCCAACAATGCAGCTCTCCCTCAGTACTGACCGTCCGACAGTGCAGCTCTCCCGCAGTACAGACCCTCTGACAGTGCAGCACTCCATCAGTACTGAACCTCTGAGTGTAGCACTCTCTCTGAACTGACACTCTTACAGTGCAGCATTCCCTCAATACTGACCCTCTCACAGTGCTGCATTCCCTCAGTGCTGACCTTCAGACAGTGCAGCTCTCCCACAGTACTGACCCTCTGATAGTGCAGCTCTCCCACAGTACTGACCCTCTGACAGTGCAGCACTCCCGCAGTGTTGACCCTCTGACAATGCAGCACTCCCTCCACACTGACCCTCTGACAATGCTGCACTCCCTCCACACTGATCCTCTGATAGTGTGGCACTCCCTCAGTACTGACTCTCTGACAGTGTGGAAGTGACCATGTACTGACTCTCCGACAGTGTGGCCCTCTCTCAGGACAATACCTCTGACAGTGCAGCACTCCCTCAGAACTGACCCATTGACAGTGCAGCATTCCCTCAGTACTGACCCTCTGGCAATGCTGCAATCGTCCCACACTGACCCTCTGAAAATGCTGCCCTCCCCCAACGCTGAACCTCTGACAATTCTGCACTCCCTACACATTGACCCTCTGACAATGCTGCACTCCCTCCACACTGATCCTCTGACAATGTTGCACTCCCTGCACACTGACCCTCTGACAATGCTGCACTCCCTGCACACTGACCCTCTGACAATGCTGCAGTCCCTCCACACTGATCCTCTGATAATGCTGCACTCCCTCCACACTGACCCTCTGACAATGCTGCACTCCCTCCACACTGAGCCTCTGACAATGCTGCACTCCCTCCACACTGACCCTCTGACAATGCTGCACTCCCTCCACACTGAGCCTCTGACAATGCTGCACTCCCTCCACACTGATCCTCTGACAATGCTGCACTCCCTCCACACTGATCCTCTGACACTGCTGCATTTCTCCACACTGACCCTCTGACAATGCTGCACTCCCTCCACACTGATCCACTGACAATGCTGCACTCCCCCCACACTGATCCTCTGACAATGCTGCACTACCTCCACACTGATCATCTGATAGTGATGCACTCCCTCACTACTGACTCTCTGACAGTGTGGAAGTGACCATGTACTGACTCTCGGACAGTGTGGCCCAGTCTCAGGACAATACCTCTTACAGTGCAGCACTCCCTCAGTACAGACACTCTGACAGTGCAGCAGTGCCTCAGTACTGATCCATTGACAGTGCAGCACTCCCTCAGTACTGACCCTCTGGCAATGAGGCACTACCTCAGTACTGACCCTCTGATGGTGCAGCTCTACCCCAGTACTGACCCTCTAACAGCTCAGCTCTCCCTCAGTATTTACCCTCCAACAATGCAGCTCTCCCTCAGTACTGACCCTCCGACAGTGCAGCTCTCCCTCAGTAATGACCCTCTACCAGCGCAGCTCTCCCTCAGTATTTACCCTCCAACAATGCAGCTCTCCCTCTGTACTGACCCTCCGACAGTGCAGCTCTCCTGCAGTACAGACCCTCTGACAGTGCAGAACTCCATCAGTACTGAACCTCTGAGTGTAGCAGTCTCTCTGGACTGACCCTCTTACAGTGCAGAATTCCCTCAATACTGACACTCTCACAGTGCTGCACTCCCTCAGTGCTGACCTTCTGACAGTGCAGCTCTCCCACAGTACTGAGCATCTGACAGTGCAGCACTCCCTCAGTTCTGATCCTCTGACAGTGCAGCTCTCCCTCAGTACTGATCCTCTGAAAATGCTGCACTCCCTCCACACTCACCCTCCATCAGTGCTGCACTCCCTCAGAACTGAACCTCTGATAGTGATGCTTTCCTCAGTACTGACTCTCTGAGAGTGTGGAAGTGACCATGTACTGACTCTTCGACAGTGTGGCTCAATCTCAGGACAATACCTCTGGCAGTGCAGCACTCCCTCAGTACTGACCCACTGACAGTGCAGCACTCCCTCAGTACTGACCCTATGGCAATGAGGCACTACCTCAGTACTGACACTCTGATGGTGCAGCTCTACCCCAGTACTGGCCCTCTAACAGCTCAGCCCTCCCTCAGTATTTTCCCTGCAACAATGCAGCTCTCCCTCAGTACTGACCCTCCGACAGTGCAGCTCTCCTGCAGTACAGACCCTCTGACAGTGCAGAATTACATCAGTACTGAACCTCTGAGTGTAGCAGTCTCTCTGGACTGACCCTCTTACAGTGCAGCATTCCCTCAATACTGACCCTCTCACAGTGCTGCACTCCCTCAGTACTGACCTTCTGACAGTGCAGCTCTCCCTCAGTACTGACCCACCGACAGTGCAGCACTCCCTCAGTACTGACCATCGCACAGTGCAGCACTCCCTCAGTTCTGACCCTCTGACAGTGCAGCTCTCCCTCAGTACCGATCATCTGAAAATGCTGCACTCCCTCCACACTCACCCTCTGATAATGCTGTACTCCCTCAGTACTGACCCTCCAACAGTGCTGCACTCCCACAGTAATGGACCTCTGACAGTGCAGCACTCCCTCAGCACTGACCCTCTGACAGTGCAGCACTCCCTCAGAACTGAGCCTCTGACAGTGCAGCTGTCCCTCAGTACTGATCCTCTGACAATGCAGCACTCCCTCCACACTGACCCGCTGACAATGCTGCACTCCCCCCGCACTGATCACCTGATAATGCTGCATTCCCTCCACACTGACCCTCTGAAAGTGCTGCCCTCCCCCAACACTGACCTCTCACAATGCTGCACTCCCTCCACACTGACCCTCTGACAATGCTGCACTACCTCCACACTGATTCTCTGACAATGCTGCACTCCCTTCACACTGAACCTCTGACAATGCTGCACTCCCCCCGCACTGATCCTCTGACACTGCTGCATTCCCTCCACACTGACCCTCTGACAATGCTGCACTCCCTCGACACTGACCCTCTGAAAGTGCTGCCCTCCCCAACACTGACCCTCTGACAATGCTGCACTCCCCCCACACTGATCTTCTGATAATGCAGCACTCCCTCCACACTGACCCTCTGCTAATGCTGCACTCCCTCCACACTGTTCCTCTGACAATGCTGCAGTCCCTCCACACTGATCATCTGACAATGCTGCACTCCCTCCACACTGATCCTCTTACAATGCTGCAGTCCCTCCACACTGATCCTCTGACACCTCTGCATTCCTTCCACACTGACCCTCTGACAATGCTGCACTCCCTCCACAATGATCCTCTGACAATGCTGCACTCCCTCCACACTGACCCTCTGACAATGCTGCACTCCGTCCACACTGATCCTCTGACAATGCTGCACTCCCTCCACACTGACCCTCTGAAATTGCTGCACTCCCTCCACACTGATCCTCTGATAGTGATGCACTCCCTCGGTACTCACTGTCTGACAGTTTCCAAGTGACCCTGTACTGGCTCTTCGACAGTGTGGCCCAATCTCAGGACAATACCTCTTACAGTGCAGCACTCCCTCAGTACTGACCCTCTGACAGTGCAGTGCTCCGACCGTACTGACCCTCTGACAGTGCAGCGCTCCCTCAGAACTGACACTATGACAGTGCAGCACTCCCTCCGTACTGACCCTCTGACAGCGCAGCTCTCCCTAAGTATTTACGATCCAACAATGCAGCTCTCCCTCAGTACTGACCCTCCGACAGTGCAGCTCTCCCCCAGTACTGACCACCTACCAGCACAGCTCTCCCTCAATATTTACCCTCCAACAATGCAGCTCTCCCTCAGTACTGACCCTCCGACAGTGCAGCTCTCCCGCAGTATATACCCTCTGACCGTGCAGCACTTCATCAGTACTGAACCTCTGAGTGTAGCACACTCTCTGGACTGAACCTCTTACATTGCAGCATTCCCTCAATACTGACCCTCTCACAGTGCTGCACTCCCTCAGTACTTAACCTCTGACAGTGCAGCTCTCCCACAGTACTGACCCTCTGACAGTGCAGGACTACCGCAGTACTGACACACCGACAGTGCAGCACTCCCTCAGTACTGACCCTGCGACAGTGCAGCACTCCCTCAGTGTTGACCCTCCGACAGAGAAGCACTCCCTCAGTGTTGACCCTCCGACAGTGCAGCACTCCCTCAGTACTAACCCTCCGACAGTGCAGCACTCCCTCAGTACTGACCCTCTGATAGTGCACCTCTCCCTCAGTACTGATCCTCTGACAATGCTTCACTCCATCAGTACTGACCCGCCGACAGTGCTGCACTCCCTCAGTACTGTCCTTCTGACAGTGCAGCACTCCCTCAGTACTGACCCTCTGACAGTGCAGCAAACCCTCAGTACTGACTCTTTGACAGTGCGGCACTCCCTCAGTACTGACCCTGTGACAGTGCAGCTCTCCCTCAGTGCTGATCCTCTGACAATGCTGCACTCCCTCCTCAATGACCCACTGACAATGCTGCACTCCCTCCACACTGATCCTCTGACAATGCTGCATCCCCTCCACATTGATCCTCTGACAATGCTGCACTCCCTCAGTACTGACCCTCTGACAGTGCAGCACTCACTCAGTACTGACCATCTGACACTGCGGCACTCCCTCAGTACTGAACATTTGACACTGCGGCACTCCCTCAGTACTGACCCTCTGACAGTGCAGCACTCCCTCAGTACTGACCCCCTCACTGCGCAGCACTCCCTCAGCACTGACCCTCTGACAATGTAGCACTCCCTCCACAGTGAACATCCGAAAATGCAGCACTCCCTGAACACTGACCCTCTGACAATGCTGCACTCCCTCCACACTGGCCCTCTGACAATGCTGCAATCCACCGACACTGACCATCTGACAATGCTGCTCTCTCCACACTGGCCCTCTGACAATGCTGCACTCCCTCCACACTGATCCAATGATAATGCTGCACTCCCTCCACACTGACTCTCTGACAATGCTGCACTCCCTCCACACTGATCCACTGATAATGCTGCACTCACTCCACACTGACTCTCTGACAATGCTGAACTCCCTCCACACTGACCCTCTGACAATGCTGCACTCCCTCCACACTGACCCTCTGACAATTCTGCACTCACGCCACACTGACCCTCTGACAAGTCTGCACGCCCTCCACACTGATCCACTGACAATGCTGCACTCCCCCCACACTGATCCTCTGACAATGCTGCACTCCCGCCACACTGACCCACTGACAATGGTGCACTCCTCCATACTGACCTCCTGACAATGCTGCACTCGCTCCACACTGATCCTCTGACAATGCTGCACTCCCTCCACACTGACCCTCTGACAATTCCGCACACCCTCCACACTGACCCTCTGAAAATGCTGCACATCCTCCACACTGATCCTCCGACAATGCTGCACTCCCTCCACACTGATCCTCTGACAATGCTGCACTCCCTCGACACTTATCATCTGATAATGCTGCACTCCCTCCAAACTGATCCTCTGACAATGCTGTACTCCCCCCACACTGACCCTCTGAAAGTGCAGCACTCCCTCAATTTTGACCCACCGACAGTGCAGCACTCCCTCAGTGTTGAACCTTTGACAGTGCAGCACTCCCACAACACTGACCCTCTGACAGTCCAGCACTCCCTCAGTAGTGATCCTCTGACAATGCTGCACTCCCTCCACACTGACCCTCGAACAATGCTGCACTGCCTCTGTACTGTCCCTCCAACAGTGCTGCACTCCCTCAGTACAGACCCTTCGACAGTGCAGCACTCCCTCAGTACTTACCCTCAGACATTGCCGCACTCTCTCATTACCGACACTCTGACAGTGCTGCAATCCCTCAGTACTGACCCTCTGACAGTGCAGCACTCCCACAGAACTGACCCTCTGACAGTGCAGCTCTACCTCAGTACTGATCCTCTGACAATGCTGCACTCCCTCAGCACTGACTCTTCGACAGTGCTGTACTCCCTCAGTACAGACTCTATTAATGCTGCACCCAGACCACACTGACCCCCTGACAATGCTGCACTCACTCCACACTGATCCTCTGACACTGCTGCATTACCTCCACACTGATCTTCTGATAATGCTGCACTCCCTCCACACTGTTTCTCTGACAATGCTGCACTCCCTCCACACTGATCCAATGACAATGCTGCACCCCCACCACACTGACCCTCTGACAATGCTGTTCTCCCACCACACTGACCCTCTGACAATGCTGCACTGCCTCCACACTGACCGATGAAATTGCTACACTCCCCCAAACTGACACTCTGACAATGCTGCACTCCCTCCACACGGATCCAGAAGACAATGCTGCACTCCCTCCACACTGACCCTCTGACAATGCTGCACTCCCTCCACACTGACCCTCTGACAATGCTGAACTCCCTACACACTGACCCTCTGACAATGCCGCACTCCCTCAGTACTGACCCTTCAACGGTGCTGCACTGCCTCAGTACTGAACCTCTGACAGTGCAGCACACCCTCAGCACTGACCCTCCGACAGTTCTGCACTCCCTCAGTACAGCCCCTTCGACATTGCAGCACTCCCTGTGTACTGACCCTCAGACAGTGCAGCTCTCCCTCAGTACTGACCCTCTGACAGTGCAGCACTCCCTCCACACTGACCCTCTGACAATGCTGAACTCCCTCCACCCTGATCCTCTGACAATGCTGCATCCCCCCACACTGATCCTCTGACAATGCTACACTCCCTCCCCACTGACCCTCTGATAATGCTGCACTCCCTCCACACTGATCCTCTGAAAATGCTGCACCCCCACCACACTGACCCTCTGACAATGCAGCACTCCCCCCACACTGACCCCCTGACAATGCTGCACTCCCTCCACACTGACCGATGAAATTGCTACACTCCCCAACACGGACCCTCTGACAATGCTGCACTCCCTCAGTACTGAACCTCTGACTGTGCAGCACAACCTCAGCACTGACTCTTCGACAGTGCTGCACTCCCTCAGTACAGACCCTTCGACATTGCAACACTCCCTGTGTACTGACCCTCAGACATTGCAGCTCTCCCTCAGTACTGAACCTCTGACAGTGCAGCACTCCCTCCACACTGACCCTCTGACAATGCTGCACTCCCTCCTCACTGATCCTCTGACAATGCTGAACTCCCTCCACCCTTATCCTCTGACAATGCTGCACTCCCTCCCCACTGATTCTCTGAAAATGCTGCACCCCCATCACACTGACCCTCTGACAATGCAGCACTCCCTCCACACTGACACTCTGACAATGCTGCGCTCCCTCCACACGGACCGATTAAATTGCTACACTCCCCCACACTGACCCTATGACAATGCTGCACTCCCTCAGTACTGAACCTCTGACAGTGCAGCACACCCTCAGCAGTGACCCACCGACAGTGCTGCACTCCCTCAGTACAGACCCTTCGACATTGCAGCACTCCCTGTGTACTGAACCTCAGACAGTGCAGCAATCCCTCAGTACTGACCCTCTGACAGTGCAGCACTCCCTCCATACTCTCCCTCTGACAATGCTGCACTCCCTTCAAACTGATCCTCTGACAATTCTGCACACCCTCCACACTGACCCACTGAAAATGCTGCCCTGCCCCAACACTGACCCTCTGACAATGCTGCACTCCCTTCAAACAGATCCTCTGACAATTCTGCACTCCCTCCATACTGATCATCTGGCAATGCTGCAATCCACCGAGACTGACCCTCTGACAATGCTGCTCTCTCCACACTGGCCCTCTGACAATGCTGCACTCCCTCCACACTGATCCAATGATAATGCTGCACTCCCTCCACACTGACTCTCTGACAATGCTGCACTCCCTCCACACTGATCCACTGATAATGCTGCACTCCCTCCACACTGACTCTCTGACAATGCTGCACTCCCTCCACATTGACCCTCTGACAATGCTGCACTCCCTCCACACTGACCCTCTGACAATTCTGCACTCAAGCCACACTGACCCTCTGACAAGTCTGCACGACCTCCACACTGATCCACTGACAATGCTGCTCTCCCCCCACACTGATCCTCTGACAATGCTGCACTCCCTCCACACTGACCCTCTAACAATGCTGCACTCCCTCAGTACTGTCCCTCCAACAGTGCTGCACTCCCTCAGTACAGACCCTTCGACAGTACAGCACTCCCTCAGTACTTACCCTCAGACAGTGCCGCACTCCCTCATTACCGACACTCTGACAGTGCTGCAATCCCTCAGTACTGACCCTCTGACAGTGCAGCACTCCCACATAACTGACCCTCTGACAGTGCAGCTCTACCTCAGTACTGATCCTCTGACAATGCTGCACTCCCTCCACACTGATCCGCTATTATTGCTGCACCCAGACCACACTGACCCCTGACAATGCTGCACTCACTCCACACTGATCCTCTGACACTGCTGCATTACCTCCACACTGACCCTCTGAAAATGCTGCCCTCCCCCAACACTGACCCTCTGACAATGCTGCACTTACCCCTCACTGATCTTCTGATAATGCTGCACTCCCTCCACACTGTTTCTCTGACAATGCTGCACTCCCTCCACACTGATCCAATGACAATGCTGCACCCCCACCACACTGACCCTCTGACAATGCTGCACTCCCTCCACACTGACCGATGAAATTGCTAAACTCCCCCAAACTGACACTCTGACAATGCTGCACTCCCTCCACACGGATCCTCTGACAATGCTGCACTCCCTCCACACTGACCCTCAGACAATGCTGCACTCCCTCCACACTGACCCTCTGACAATGCTGAGCTCCCTACACACTGACCCTCTGACAATGCTGCACTCCCTCAGTACTGACCCTTCAACAGTGCTGCACTGCCTCAGTACTGAACCTCTGACAGTGCAGCACACCCTCAGCACTGACCCTCCGACAGTGCTGCACTCCCTCAGTACAGACCCTTCGACATTGCAGCACTCCCTGTGTACTGACCCTCAGACAGTGCAGCTCTCCCTCAGTACTGACCCTCTGACAGTGCAGCACTCCCTCCACACTGACCCTCTGACAATGCTGAACTCCCTCCACACTGATCCTCTGACAATGCGGCACTCCCTCCCCACTGACCCTCTGATAATGCTGGACTCCCTCCACACTGATCCTCTGAAAAGGCTGCACCCCCACCACACTGACCCTCTGACAATGCAGCACTCCCCCCACACTGACCCCCTGACAATGCTGCACTCCCTCCACACTGACCGATGAAATTCCTACACTCCCCCACACTGACCCTCTGACAATGCTGCACTCCCTCAGTACTGAACCTCTGACTGAGCAGCACACCCTCAGCACTGACCCTTCGACAGTGCTGCACTCCCTCAACACAGACCCTTCGACATTGCAACACTCCCTGTGTGCTGACCCTCAGACATTGCAGCTCTCCCTCAGTACTGACCCTCTGACAGTGCAGCACTACCTCCACACTGACCCTCTGACAATGCTGCACTCCCTCCACACTGATCCTCTGACAATGCTGAACTCCCTCCACCCTTATCCTCTGACAATGCTGCAATCCCTCCATACTGATCCTCTGACAATGCTGCACTCCCTCCACACTGACCCTCTGACAATTCTGCACTCACGCCAGACTGACCCTCTGACAAGTCTGCACGCCCTCCACACTGATCCACTGACAATGCTGCACTCCCGCCACACTGACCCGCTGACAATGGTGCACTCCTCCATACTGACCCCCTGACAATGCTGCACTCGCTCCACACTGATCCTCTGACAATGCTGCACTCCCTCCACACTGACCCACTGCCAATTCCGCACTCCCTCCACACTGAGCCTCTGAAAATGCTGCACTTCCTCCACATTGATCCTCCGACAATGCTGCACTCCCTCCAAACTGATCCTCTGACAATGCTGCACTCCCTCGACACTGATCATCTGATAATGCTGCATTCCCCCCACACTGATCCTCTGACAATGCTGCACTCCCTCCCCACTGACCCTCTGATAATGCTGCACTCCCTCCACACTGATCCTCTGAAAATGCTGCACCCCCACCACACTGACCCTCTGACAATGCAGCACTCCCCCCCACACTGACCCCCTGGCAATGCTGCACTCCCTCCACACTGACCGATGAAATTGCTACACTCCCCCACACTGACCCTCTGACAATGCTGCACTCCCTCAGTACTGAACCTCTGACTGAGCAGCACACCCTCAGCACTGACCCTTCGACAGTGCTGCACTCCCTCAGTACAGACCCTTCGACATTGCAACACTCCCTGTGTACTGACCCTCAGACATTGCAGCTCTCCCTCAGTACTGACCCTCTGACAGTGCAGCACTCCCTCCACACTGACCCTCTGACAATGCTGCACTCCCTCCACACTGATCCTCTGACAATGCTGAACTCCCTCCACCCTTATCCTCTGACAATGCTGCAATCCCTCCATACTGATCCTCTGACAATGCTGCACTCCCTCCACACTGACCCTCTGACAATTCTGCACTCACGCCACACTGACCCTCTGACATGTCTGCACGCCCTCCACACTGATCCACTGACAATGCTGCACTCCCCCCACACTGATCCTCTGACAATGCTGCACTCCCGCCACACTGACCCACTGACAATGGTGCACTCCTCCATACTGACCCCCTGACAATGCTGCACTCGCTCCACACTGATCCTCTGACAATGCTGCACTCCCTCCACACTGACCCACTGACAATTCCGCACTCCCTGCACACTTACCCTCTGAAAATGCTGCACTTCCTCCACACTGATCCTCCGACAATGCTGCACTCCCTCCACACTGATCCTCTGACAATGCTGCACTCCCTCGACACTGATCATCTGATAATGCTGCATTCCCTCCACACTGATCCTCTGACAATGCTGTACTCCCCCCACACTGACCCTCTGAAAGTGCAGCACTCCCTCAGTACTGACCCTCCGACAGTGCAGCACTCCCACAGTACTGACCCTCTGACAGTGCAGCACTCCCTCAGTGTTGACCCTCCGACAGTGCAGCACTCCCTCAGTGTTGAACCTTTGACAGTGCAGCACTCCCACAACACTGACCCTCTGACAGTCCAGCACTCCCTCAGTAGTGATCCTCTGACAATGCTGCACTCCCTCCACACTGACCCTCTAACAATTCTGCACTCCCTCTGTACTGTCCCTCCAACAGTGCTGCACTCCCTCAGTACAGACCCTTCGACAGTGCAGCACTCCCTCAGTACCTACCCTCAGACAGTGCCGCACTCCCTCATTACCGACACTCTGACAGTGCTGCAAACCCTCAGTACTGACCCTCTGACAGTGCAGTAATCCCACAGAACTGACCCTCTGACAGTGCAGCTCTACCTCAGTACTGATCCTCTGACAATGCTGCACTCCCTCCACACTGATCCTCTATTAATGCTGCACCCAGACCACACTGACCCCCTGACAATGCTGCACTCACTCCACTCTGATCCTCTGACAATGCTGAACTCCCTCCACCCTTATCCTCTGACAATGCTGCACTCCCTCCCCACTGATTCTCTGAAAATTCTGCACCCCCACCACACTGACCCTCTGACAATGCAGCACTCCCTCCACACTGACACTCTGACAATGCTGCGCTCCCTCCACACGGACCGATTAAATTGCTACACTCCCCCACACTGACCCTATGACAATGCTGCACTCCCTCAGTACTGAACCTCTGACAGTGCAGCACACCCTCAGCAGTGACCCACCGACAGTGCTGCACTCCCTCAGTACGGACCCTTCACATTGCAGCACTCCCTGTGTACTGACCCTCAGACAGTGCAGCAATCCCTCAGTACTGACCCTCTGACAGTGCAGCACTCCCTCCATACTCTCCCTCTGACAATGCTGCACTCCCTTCAAACTGATCCTCTGACAATTCTGCACACCCTCCACACTGACCCACTGAAAATGCTGCCCAGCCCCAACACTGACCCTCTGACAATGCTGCACTCCCTTCAAACTGATCCTCTGACAATTCTGCACTCCCTCCACACTGACCCACTGAAAATGCTGCCCTGCCCCAACACTGACCCTCTGACAATGCTGAACTCCCTCCACACTGATCCTCTGACAATGCTGCAAACCCTCCATACTGATCATCTGGCAATGCTGCAATCCACCGACACTGACCCTCTGACAATGCTGCTCTCTCCACACTGGCCCTCTGACAATGCTGCACTCCCTCCACACTGATCCAATGATAATGCTGCACTCCCTCCACACTGACTCTCTGACAATGCTGCACTCCCTCCACACTGACCCTCTGACAATGCTGCACTCAAGCCACACTGACCCTCTGACAATTCTGCACTCAAGCCACACTGACCCTCTGACATGTCTGCACGCCCTCCACACTGATCCACTGACAATGCTGCACTCCCGCCACACTGACCCACTGACAAAGGTGCACTCCTCCATACTGACCCCCGACAATGCTGCACTCCCTCCACACTGATCCTCTGACAATTCTGCACTCCCTCCACACTGACCCACTGACAATTCCGCACTCCCTCCACACTGACCCTCTGAAAATGCTGCCCTCCCCAACACTGACCCTCTGACAATGCTGCACTTACCCCTCACTGATCTTCTGATAATGCTGCACTCCCTCCACACTGTTTCTCTGACAATGCTGCACTCCCTCCACACTGATCCAATGACAATGCTGCACCCCCACCACACTGACCCTCTGACAATGCTCTTCTCCCAACACACTGACCCTCTGACAATGCTGCACTCCCTCCACACTGATCCAATGACAATGCTGCACCCCACCACACTGACCCTCTGACAATGCTGCACTCCCTCCACACTGACCGATGAAATTGCTACACTCCCCCAAACTGACACTCTGACAATGCTGCACTCCCTCCACACGGATTCTCTGACAATGCTGCACTCCCTCCACAATGACCCTCTGACAATGCTGAACTCCCTACACACTGACCCTCTGACAATGCCGCACTCCCTCAGTACTGACCCTTCAACAGTGCTGCACTGCCTCAGTACTGAACCTCTGACAGTGCAGCACACCCTCAGCACTGACCCTCCGACAGTGCTGCACTCCCTCAGTACAGACCCTTCGACATTGCAGCACTCCCTGTGTACTGACCCTCAGACAGTGCAGCTCTCCCTCAGTACTGACCCTCTGACAGTGCGGCACTCCCTCCACACTGACCCTCTGACAATGCTGAACTCGCTCCACCCTGATCCTCTGACAATGCTGCATTCCCCCCACACTGACCCCCTGACAATGCTGCACTCACTCCACACTGACCGATGAAATTGCTACACTCCCCCACACGGACCCTCTGACAATGCTGCACTCCCTCAGTACTGAACCTCTGACTGTGCAGCACACCCTCAGCACTGACTCTTCGACAGTGCTGCACTCCCTCAGTACAGACCCTTCGACATTGCAACACTCCCTGTGTACTGACCCTCAGACATTGCAGCTCTCCCTCAGTACTGACCCTCTGACAGTGCAGCACTCCCTCCACACTGACCCTCTGACAATGCTGCACAACCTCCACACTGATCCTCTGACAATGCTGAACTCCCTCCACCGTTATCCTCTGACAATGCTGCACTCCCTCCCCACTGATTCACTGAAAATGCTGCACCCCCACCACACTGACCCACTGACAATGCAGCACTCCCTCCACACTGACCCACTGAAAATGCTGCCCTGCCCCAACACTGACCCTCTGACAATGCTGCACTCCCTCCACACTGATCCTCTGACAATGCTGCAATCCCTCCATACTGGTCATCTGGCAATGCTGCAATCCACCGACACTGACCCTCTGACAATGCTGCTCTCTCCACACTGGCCCTCGGACAATGCTGCACTCCCTCCACATTGACTCTCTGACAATGCTGAACTCCCTCCACCCTGATCCTCTGACAATGCTGTATTCCCCCCACACTGATCCTCTGACAATGCTGCACTCCCTCCACATTGACCCTCTGACAATGCTGCACTCCCTCCACACTGACCCTCTGACAATTCTGCACTCAAGCCACACTGACCCTCTGACAAGTCTGCACGCCCTCCACACTGATCCACTGACAATGCTCCACTCCCCCCACACTGATCCTCTGACAATGCTGCATTCCCCCACACTGATCCTCTGACAATGCTGCACTCAAGCCACACTGACCCTCTGACAAGTCTGCACTCCCTCCACACTGACCCACTGAAAATGCTGCCCTGCCCCAACACTGACACTCTGACAATGCTGAACTTCCTCCACACTGATCCTCTGACAATGCTGCAATCCCCCCATACTGATCATCTGGCAATGCTGCAATCCACCGACACTGACCCTCTGACAATGCTGCTCTCTCCACACTGGCCCTCTGACAATGCTGCACTCCCTCCACACTGATCCAATGATAATGCTGCACTCCCTCCACACTGACTCTCTGACAATGCTGCACTCCCTCCACACTGATCCACTGATAATGCTGCACTCCCTCCACACTGACTCTCTGACAATGCTGCACTCCCTCCACACTGACCCTCTGACAATGCTGCACTCCCTCCACACTGACCCTCTGACAATTCTGCACTCAAGCCACACTGACCCTCTGACAAGTCTGCACGCCCTCCACACTGATCCACTGACAATGCTGCACTCCCCCCACACTGATCCTCTGACAATGCTGCACTCCCGCCACACTGACCCACTGACAATGGTGCACTCCTCCATACTGACCCCCTGACAATGCTGCACTCGCTCCACACTGATCCTCTGACAATTCTGCACTCCCTCCACACTGACCCACTGACAATTCCGCACTGCCTCCACACTGACCGTCTGAAAATACTGCACTTCCTCCACACTGATCCTCCGACAATGCTGCACTCCCTCCACACAGATCCTCTGACAATGCTGCACTCCCTCGACACTGATCATCTGATAATGCTGCACTCCTTCCACACTGATCCTCTGACAATGCTGTACTCCCCCCACACTGACCCTCTGAAAGTGCAGCACTTCCTCAGTACTGACCCTCCGACAGTGCAGCACTCCCTCAGTACTGACCCTCTGACAGTGCAGCACTCCCTCAATTTTGACCCTCCGACAGTGCAGCACTCCCTCAGTGTTGAACCTTTGACAGTGCAGCACTCCCACAACACTGACCCTCTGACTGTCCAGCACTCCCTCAGTAGTGATCCTCTGACAATGCTGCACTCCCTCCATACTGACCCTCTAACAATGCTGCACTCCCTCAGTACTGTCCCTCCAACAGTGCTGCACTCCCTCAGTACAGACCCTTCGACAGTGCAGCACTCCCTCAGTACTTACCCTCAGACAGTGCCGCAATCCCTCATTACCGACACTCTGACAGTGCTGCAATCCCTCAGTACTGACCCTCTGACAGTGCAGCATTCCCACAGAACTGACCCTCTGACAGTGCAGCTCTACCTCAGTACTGATCCTCTGACAATGCTGCACTCCCTCCACACTGATCCTCTATTAATGCTGCACCCAGACCACACTGACCCCCTGACAATGCTGCACTCACTCCACACTGATCCTCTGACACTGCTGCATTCCCTCCACACTGACCCTCTGAAAATGCTGCCCTCCCCAACACTGACCCTCTGACAATGCTGCACTTACCCCTCACTGATCTTCTGATAATGCTGCACTCCCTCCACACTGTTTCTCTGACAATGCTGCACTCCCTCCACACTGATCCAATGACAATGCTGCACCCCCACCACACTGACCCTCTGACAATGCTGTTCTCCCACCACACTGACCCTCTGACAAAGCTGCGCTTCCTCCACACTGACCGATGAAATTGCTACACTCCCCCAAACTGACACTCTGACAATGCTGCACTCCCTCCACACGGATCCTCTGACAATGCTGCACTCCCTCCACAATGACCCTCTGACAATGCTGCACTCCCACCACACTGACCCTCAGACAATGCTGAACTCCCTACACACTGATCCTCTGACAATGCCGCACTCCCTCAGTACTGACCCTTCAACAGTGCTGCACTGCCTCAGTACTGACCCTCCGACAGTGCTGCACTCCCTCAGTACAGACCCTTCGACATTGCAGCACTCCCTGTGTACTGACCCTCAGACAGTGCAGCTCTCCCTCAGTACTGACCCTCTGACAGTGCAGCACTCCCTCCACACTGACCCTCTGACAATGCTGAACTCCCTCCACCCTGATCCTCTGACAATGCTGCATTCCCCCCACACTGATCCTCAGACAATGCTGCACTCCCTCCCCACTGACCCTCTGATAATGCTGCACTCCCTCCACACTGATCCTCTGAAAATGCTGCTCTCCTTCCCCACTGACTGATGATATTGCTACACTCCCCCACACTGACCCTCTGACAATGCTGCACTCCCTCAGTACTGAACCTCTGACTGTGCAGCACACCCTCAGCACTGACGCTTCGACAGTGATGCACTCCCTCAGTACAGACCCTTCGACATTGCAACACTCCCTGTGTACTGACCCTCAGACATTGCAGCTCTCCCTCAGTACTGACCCTCTGACAGTGCAGCACTCCCTCCACACTGACCCTCTGACAATGCTGCACTCCCTCCACACTGATCCTCTGACGATGCTGAACTCCCTCCACCCTTATCCTCTGACAATGCTGCAATCCCTCCATACTGATCCTCTGACAATGCTGCACTCCCCCCACACTGAACCTCTGATGATGCTGCATTCCCCCCACACTGATCCTCTGACAATCCTGCACTCCCTCCCCACTGATTCTCTGAAAATGCTGCACCCCCACCACACTGACCCTCTGACAATGCAGCACTCCCTCCACACTGACCCTCTGACAATGCTGCGCTCCCTCCACACGGACCGATTAAATTGCTACACTCCCCCACACTGACCCTATGACAATGCTGCATTCCCTCAGTACTGAACCTCTGACAGTGCAACACTCCCTCAGTACAGACCCTTCGACATTGCAGCACTCCCTGTGTACTGACCCTCAGACAGTGCAGCAATCCCTCAGTACTGACCCTCTGACAGTGCAGCACTCCCTCCATACTCTCCCTCTGACAATGCTGCACTCCCTTCAAACTGATCCTCTGACAATTCTGCACTCCCTCCACACTGACCAATGAAAATGCTGCCCTGCCCCAACACTGACTCTCTGACAATGCTGCACTCCCTTCAAACTGATCCTCTGACACTTCTGCACTCCCTCCACACTGACCCTCTGAAAATGCTGCCCTGCCCCAACACTGACCCTCTGACAATGCTGAACTTCTTCCACACTGATCCTCTGACAATGCTGCAATCCCTCCATACTGATCCTCTTACAATGCTGCACTCCCCCGACACTGACCCTCTGATGATTCTGCATTCCCCCAAACTGACCACCTGACAATGCTGCACTCCCTCCACACTGACACTCTGACAATGCTGCACTCCCTCAGTACTGTCCCTCCAACAGTGCTGCACTCCCTCCGTACAGACCCTTCGACAGTGCAGCACTCCCTCAGTACTTACCCTCAGACAGTGCAGCACACCCTCAGTACTGACCCTCTGACAGTGCTGCAATCCCTCAGTACTGACCCTCTGACAGTGCAGCACTCCCACAGAACTGACCCTCTGACAGTGCAGCTCTACCTCAGTACTGATCCTCTGACAATGCTGCACTCCCTCCACTCTGATCCTCTATTAATTTTGCACCCCCACCACACTGACCCCCTGATAATGCTGCACTCACTCCACACTGATCCGCTGACACTGCTGCATTCCCTCCACACACTGACCCTCTGAAAATGCTGCCCTCCCCCAACACTGACCCTCTGACAATGCTGCACTTACCCCACACTGATCTTCTGATAATGCTGCACTCCCTCCACACTGTTTCTCTGACAATGCTGCACTCCCTCCACACTGATCCTCTGACAATGCTGCACTGCCTCCACACTGATCCTCTGACAATGCTGCACCCCCACCACACTGATCCTCTGACAGTGCAACTCTCCTCCACATTGACCCTCTGGAAATGCTGCACTCCCTACACACTGACCCTCTGACAATTCTGCACTCACTCCACACTGACCCTCTGAAAATGCTGCCCTGCCCCAACACTGACCCTCTGACAATGCTGCACTCCCTCCACACTGATCCTCTGACAATGCTGCACTCCCTCCACACTGACACTCTGACAATGCTGCACTCCCTCCACACTGAGCCTCTGACAATGCTGCACTCCCTCCACATTGATCCTCTGGCAATGCTGCACTCCCTCCACACTGATCCTCTGACAATGCTGTTCTCCCTCCACACTGGCCATCTCACAGTGCAGCACTCCCTCCACACTGATCCTCTTACACTGTTGCATTCCCTCCACACTGATCCTCTGACAATGCTGCACCCCCATCACACTGATCCTCTGACAATGCTGCACCCCCACCACACTGATCCTCTGACAGTGCAACTCTCCGCCACATTGACCATCTGGAAATGCTGCGCTCCCACCACACTGACCCCCTGACAATGCTGCACTCCCTCCACACTGACCGATGAAATTGCTACACTACCCCACACTGACACTCTGACAATGCTCACTCCCTCCTCACGGATCATCTGACAATGCTGCACTCCCTCCACACTGACCCTCTGACAATGCTGCACTCCCTCCACACTGACCCTCTGACAGTGCAGCACTCCCTCCACACTGACCCTCCGATAATGCTGCACTCCCTGCACACTGACCCTCTGACAATGCTGCACTGCCTCCACACTGATCCTCTGATAATGCTGCACTCCCGTCACACTGAACCTCTGACAATGCTGCACTCCCCCCGCACTGATCCTCTGACAATGCTGCACTCCCTCCACACTGATCCTCTGACAATGCTGCACTCCCTCCACACAGACCCTCTGTCAATGCAGCACTCCCTCCACACTGACCCTCTGACAATACTGCACTCCCTCCACACTGACCGTCTGAGAATGCTGAACTCCCTACACACTGACCCTCTAACAATGCTGCACTCCCTCAGTACTGACCCTCCAACAGTGCTGCACTCCCTCAGTACTGAACCTCTGACAGTGCAGCACACCCTCAGCACTGACCCTCCGACAGTGCTGCACTCCCTCAGTGCAGACCCTTCCACATTTCAGAACGCCCTGTGTACTGACCCTCAGACTGTTCAGCACTCCCTCAGTACTGACCCTCTGACAGTGCGGCACTCCCTCCACACTGACCCTCTGACAATGCTGCACTCCCTACACACTGATCCTCTGATAATGCTGCACTCCATCCACACTGACCCTCTGAAAATGCTGCCCTGCCCCAACACTGACCCTCTGACAATGCTGAACTCCCTCCACACTGATCCTCTGATAATGCTGCACTCCCTCCACACTGATCCTCTGACAATGCTGCACTCCCTCCACACTGACCCTCTGACAATGCTGCACTCCCTCCACACTGATCCTCTGACAATGCTGCACTCCCTCCACACTGACCCTCTGACAATGCTGCACTCCCTCCACACTGATACTTTGACAATGCTGCAGTCCCTCCACACTGATCCTCTGACACTGCTGCATTCCCTCCATACAGACCCTCTGACAATGCTGCATTTCTCCACACTGACCCTCTGACAATGCTGCACTCCCTCCACACTGATCCACTGACAATGCTGCACTCCCCCACACTGATCCTCTGACAATGCTGCACTACCTCCACACTGATCATCTGATAGTGATGCACTCCCTCACTACTGACTCTCTGACAGTGTGGTAGTGACCATGTACTGACTCTCCGACAGTGTGGCCCAATCTCAGGACAATACCTCTTACAGTGCAGCACTCCCTCAGTACTGACCCATTGACAGTTCAGCACTCCCTCAGTACTGACCCTCTGGCAATGAGGCACTACCTCAGTACTGACCCTCTGATGGTGCAGCTCTACCCCAGTACTGACCCTCTAACAGCTCAGCTCTCCCTCAGTATTTACCCTCCAACAATGCAGCTCTCCCTCAGTACTGACCCTCCGACAGTGCAGCTCTCCCCCAGTACTGACCCTCTACCAGCGCAGCTCTCCCTCAGTATTTACCCTCCAACAATGCAGCTCTCCCTCTGTACTGACCCTCCGACAGTGCAGCTCTCCTGCAGTACAGACCCTCTGACAGTGCAGAACTCCATCAGTACTGAACCTCTGAGTGTAGCACTATCTCTGGACTGACCCTCTTACAGTGCAGCATTCCCTCAATACTGACCCTCTCACAGTGTTGCACTCCCTCAGTTCTGATCCTCTGACAGTGCAGCTCTCCCTCAGTACTGATCCTCTGAAAATGCTGCACTCCCTCCACACTCACTCTCCAACAATGCTGCACTCCTTCAGAACTGAACCTTTGACAGTGCAGCACTCCCTCAGCACTGACCTTCAGACAGTGCTGCACTCCCTCAGTCCTGACCCTTCGCCAGTGCAGCACTCCCTCAGAACTGACCCTCTGACAGTGCAGCACTCCCTCAGTACTGACCCTCTGACAGTGCTGCAATCCCTCAATACTGACCTTCTGACAGTGCAGCTCTCCCCCATTACTGACCCTCTACCAGCGCAGCTCTCCCCGAGTATTTACCCTCCAACAATGCAGCTCTACCTCAGTACTGACCCTCCGACAGTGCAGCTCTCCTGCAGTACGGACCCTCTGACAGTGCAGAACTCCATCAGTACTGAACCTCTGAGTGTAGCACTCTCTCTGGACTGACCCTCTTACAGTGCAGCATTCCCTCAATACTGACCCTCTCACAGTGTTGCACTCCCTCAGTTCTGATCCTCTGACAGTGCAGCTCTCCCTCAGTACTGATCCTCTGAAAATGCTGCACTCCCTCCACACTCACCCTCCAACAATGCTGCACTCTCTCAGAACTGAACCTTTGACAGTGCAGCACTCACTCACCACTGACTTTCAGACAGTGCTGCACTCCCTCAGTACTGACCCTCTGACAGTGAAGCACTCCCTCAGTACTGACACTCTGACAGTGCTGCAATCCCTCAATACTGACCCTCTGACAGTGCATCACTCCCTCAGAACTGAACCTCGGACAGTGCAGCTCTCCCTCAGTACTGATGCTCTGACAATGCTGCACTCCCTCCACACTGAGCCTCTGACATTGCAGCACTCCCTCCACACTGACCCTCCGGTAATGCTGCACTCCCTGCACACTGACCCTCTGACAATGCTGCACCCTCTCCACACTGATCCTCTGACAATACGGCACTCCCTCCACACTGACCTTCTGACAATGCTGCAATTCCCCCACACTGACCCTCTGACAATGCTGCACTCCCTCCACACTGACCCTCTGACAATGCTGCACTCCCTCCACACTGACCCTCTGACAATGCTGCACCCCCACCACACTGATCCTCTGACAGTGCAGCTCTCCTCCACATTGACCATCTGGAAATGCTGCACTCCCTCCACACTGACCCTCTGACAGTGCAGCACTCCCTCCACACTGACCCTCCGATAATGCTGCACTCCCTCCACACTGACCCTCTGACAATGCTGCACTCCCTCCACACTGAACTTCTGACAATGCTGCACTCCCTCCACACTGAACCTCTGACAATGCTGCACTCCCCCGCACTGATCCTCTGACAATGCTGCACTCCCTCCACACTGACCCTCTGACAATGCTGAACTCCCTACACACTGACCCTCTGACAATGCTGCACTCCCTCAGTACTGACCCTCCAACAGTGCTGCACTCCCACAGTACTGAACCTCTGACAGTGCAGCACACCCTCAGCACTGACCCTCCGACAGTGCTGCACTCCCTCAGTGCAGACCCTTCGACATTGCAGCACTCCCTGTGTACTGACCCTCAGACAGTGCAGCACTCCCTCAGTACTGACCCTCTGTCAGTGCGGCACTCCCTCCACACTGACCCTCTGACAATGCTGCACTCCCTACACACTGATCCTGACAATGCTGCACTCCCTCCACTCTGACCCTCTAAAAATGCTGCCCTGCCCCAACACTGACCCTCTGACAATGCTGCAATCCATCCATACTGATCCTCTGACAATGCTGCACTCCCCCCACACTGTTTCGCTGACAATGCTGCACTCCCCCCTCACTGAACCACTGATGATGCTGCATTCCCCCCACTCTGATCCTCTGACAATGCTGCACTCCCTCAGTACTCACTGTCTGACAGTGTGGAAGTGACCCTGTATTGGCTCTCCGACAGTGTGGCCCAATCTCAGGACAATACCTCTGACAGTGCAGAACTCCCTCAGTACTGACCCTCTGACAGTGCAGCGGTCCCTCAGAACTGACACTATGACCGTGCAGCTCTCCCTCAGTACTGACCCTCCGACAGTGCAGCTCTCCCCCAGTACTGACCACCTACCAGCACAGCTCTCCCTCAGTATTTACCCTCCAACAATGCAGCTCTTCCTCAGTACTGTACCTCCGACAGTGCAGCTCTCCCGCATTATATACCCTCTGACCGTGCAGCACTCCATTAGTACTGAACCTCTGAGTGTAGCACACTCTCTGGACTGAACCTCTTACATTGCAGCATTCCCTCAATACTGACCCTCTCATTGTGCAGCACTCCCTCAGTACTTAACCTCTGACAGCGCAGCTCTCCCACAGTACTGACCCTCTGACAGTGCAGCACTCCCTCAGTATTGACCCTCCGAAAGTGCAGCACTCCCTCAGTACTGACCCTCCGACAGTGCAGCACTCCCTCAGTACTGACCATCTGACACTGCGGCACTCCCTCAGTACTGACTCTCTGACAATGCTGCTTTCCCTCCACACTGAACCACTGACAATGCTGCACTCCCCCAACACTGACCGTTTGACAATGCTGCACTCCCTCCACACTGACCCACTGACAATGCTTCACTCCCTCCACACTGACCCTCTGACAATGCTGCACTCACTCCACACTGACCCTCTGACAATGCTGCACTCCCCCCACACTGATCTTCTTATAATGCTGCACTCCCTCCACACTGACCCTCTGAAAATGCTGCACTCCCTCCACACTGATCCTCTGACAATGCTGCACCCCCTCCACACTGATCGTCTGATAAGGCTGCACTCCCTCAGCACTGACCCTCCGACAGTGCAGGACTCCCTCAGTACAGACCATCTGACACTGCGGCACTCCCTCAGTACTGACCCTCTGACAATGCTGCTTTCCCTCCACACTGAGCCTCTGACAATGCTGCACTACCCCAACACTGACCCTTTGACAATGCTTCAGTCCCTCCACACTGACCCTCTGACAATGCTGCACTCCCTCCACACTGACCCTCTGACAATGCTGCACTCCCTCCGCACTGACCCTCTGATAATACTTATCTCCCTCCACACTGACCCTCTGTCAATGCAGGACTCCCTCCACACTGACCCTCTGACAATGCAGGACTCCCTCCACAATGACCCTCTGACAATGCTGCACTCCCCGACACTGATCCTCTGACAATGCTGCACTTCCTCCACACTGACCCTCTGACAATGCTGCACTCCCTCCACACTGACCCTCTGATAATGCAGCATTCCCTCCACACTGACCCTCTGACAATGCTGCACCCTCTCCACACTGATCCTCTGATAATGCTGCACTCCCTCAGCACTGACCCTCCGATAGTGCAGCACTCCCTCAGTACTGACCCTCTGACAGTTCAGCACTTCCTCAGCACTGACCCTCTGATAATGCTTATCTCCCTCCACACTGACCCTCTGACAATGCAGGACTCCCTCCACACTGACCCTCTGACAATGCTGCACTCCCCCACACTGATCCTCTGACAATGCTGCACTCCCTCCACACTGATCCTCTGATAATGCTGCACTCCCTCAGCACTGACCCTCCGATAGTTCAGCACTCCCTCAGTACTGACTCTCTGACAGTGCAGCACTCCCTCAGCACTGACCCTCCGATAGTGCAGCACTCCCTCAGTACTGACCCTCTGACAGTGCTGCACCCCCTCAGTATTGACCCTCTGACAGTGCAGCACTCCCTCACAACTGACCCTCTGACAGCGCGGCACTCCCTCAGTACTGACCCTCTGACAGTTCAGCACTCCCTCAGTACTGACCCTCTGACAGTGCTGCACCCCCTCAGTACTGACCCTCTGACAGTGCAGCACTCCCTCAGCACTGACCATCTTTTATTCTATTTCATGGATTCTTGTGGAAATGTGGAGACATAGGGTTTGCAGATTCTGCGGAAGCATGAGCGAGACACAGAAACCAAGCCCTGTCTGAAACTCTCTGTAATAGACTATTCAGAGGCACAGAGTCACAGAGATACACAGCTTGGAAACAGTCCTTCCTGTCCAACGCCTCCATACTAACCAGATGTTCTCATCTCATTTCATTCCATTTGCTCGCACTTGTCTGATATCCCTCTGAACCCTTCCTATTCACATACTCATCCTGATGGCTTTCAAATGTCACAATTGTACCAGCCCCCATCACTTCCTCTGGCAGCTACCTGCATGCCCTTGAATAAGTGCTCAAACATTCATACTGTCGATACAAACTCCAATAAACACCAACCTACGAAAGGCTATCATTGCCATCTTCAACCCACACTTTGCTACATCGTTATGCTGATTTCAGCACAGGTACAGAAAGAGTCTTAGTGACCATCCACCGTCACCCTGTAATAAACTTATTTTCAAATGGGGCTTGCATGTGATTCCCACACCCTCTAATAGTTACCTGGAAGGTGGGGGTGAGCTGTACTCTACTTACTGCAGTACTTGGGTGTCCCACAGTGATGTTAGGGAGGGAGCTCCAGGATTTTAACCTGAACCATGTAAAGAGCTCTCTTACTGGAGTACCTTTTTAAAGTTGGGAAGTTAGTATAGACCAGGAGGACCCGAGAGCTGCTGTCCTGTCAGAGAGAGAGGCCTGGTGGGTGACACACCTCAGGTGAGGGGCGAGGTTGAGAATCTGGGGGCTTCATGGTAATTTCAGACATGATAGAGATTGAGCCAACAGTGTTGGCATCACGAACCAGTTAGCTGAGATAGCTGACCCCACTTTGTAGCAGAGGGGTTCAATCCCTTGAACAGAGCAAGCTGGAGAATTCAAAACTAAAACCAATCTGTACGGACGCACTGGAGACCTGAAACATCATTACAGAGATTGCTGAAGAAGCTCAGCATGTCCGGCAGCATCTCTGATGGGAGAGGGAGAAAGAGACAGACAGAGTTCACCTTTCAATCCAATGATTTCTGCGGGAAAGCTCCTTCAGAACAGACCGTTTTGAGGAAGGGTCCCTTGAAATGTGAATTGTTCCTCTCTCTCCTCACCGTTGCTACTGAATATCCCCAGCCAACTGTTTGCTTGAGAATTTGATCTGACCTGATCTAAGCGTCACTGAGTAATTCAGTCTGTGCTCAATGCCCTGAGGCTGCTTCTGCTGAAAGCTGACAAACAGGTTTAAAGCTTTATAAGGTGTTGTATTCGGAGGGCGGGCTACATGGGAGAGCAGATACAGAACACAGGCACTTCACAAAGATCCTTATCAATGTAACTTTGTGATGTTAATTCAGAAGGAACAGCTCAGGCCTAACATTTCAGTTAATCAGCCAAGGGGAGTGTATATGTCATGGCAAAGACTTGTTGTACAGACTGTACAGAACTGAACTTTAGTGACTGTGTTTGTACGGAGAGTTTTTTTGTGAATAAAGTCTCTTTTTGAAATTGATATAAATATTTTTTCAAGGGGGATCAAGCATCTTGAGCTGGTGGAGACATTGCCCTTATCCCTAATCTTCCTTAAATAAACACTAGACAAGTTAGATACTCCCCGGGTATACACATCAAACGGTCATCAATGGGGAGGAGATGGTGGGATTGTCAGGGGGGCTCAGTGTTGCCTCACCCCCCCGGGTTCGATTCCAGCCTCGGGCGACTGTCTGTGTGGAGTTGGCACATTCTCCCCGTGTCACTGGCCAAAGATGTGCAGGGTAGGTGGATTAGCCAGAGGAATGAAGGGTTCCTGGGATGGGGCGGGGGGTAGGGGGATGCGGTGGTGGGGGCTGGGGGGAATAGGATGCTCTGACGAGGGTCAGTGTGAACCTGATGGGCCGAATGATCAATCCAGAGACTCAAATAATGTTCTGGGCCGTGGGGGGAGGCTGTGGGTCATCGCAGTGAGAACAGGTTTGGGAATGATCAAGGTCCAAGGGGGTAACAGGTTTACTTTCTGAGATGTTGAGGGTATGATGTTTTCTCGAGGTGCTCTGGGGATAAACTTACTGAGGGGATGGTTTCTAAGGTATTGAGGGAGCACTATCTGTCAGTACAGGGTGCAGAGGGTCGCAAGGTACAGATACACTTCATAGAACATAGAACATAGAACAGTACAGCACAGAACAGGCCCTTCAGCCCACGATGTTGTGCTGAGCATTGATCCTCATGTAAGGTAAACCTAATGTACGGACCCTCAAATGTCTGTGACCATATACAGATCCAGCAGTCTCTTAAATGTTCCCACTTCGCTTCCACAACTGCTGCTGGCAACGCATTCCATGCTCGCAGAACTCTCTGTGTAAAGAACCCACCTCTGACATCCCCTCTATACTTTCCTCCAACCAGCTTAAAACTATGACCCCTCGTGTTAATCATTTCTGCACTGTGATATAGTCTCTGGCTATCGACTCTATCTATGCTTCTCATTATCTTGTATAACTCAATTAGGTCCCCTCTCTTTCTTCTTTTTTCCAATGAAAAAAGTCCAAGCTCAGTCAACCTCTCTTCATTAGATAAGCCACCTATTCCAGGCAGCATCCTGGTAAACCTCCTCTGAACCCTCTCCAAAGCATCCACATCTTTCCGATAATAGGGTGACCAGAACTGGACACAGTATTCCAAGTGCGTTCGAACCAAAGTTTTATAGAGCTGCAACAATATCTCACGGCTCTTAAACTCAATCCCCCTGTTAATGAAAGCCAAAACACGAAATGCTTTCTTCACAACCCTGCCCACCTGGGTGGCCATTTTAAGGGATCTATGTACCTGCACACCAAGATCTCTCTGTTCCTTCGCACTGCCTTAATCCTGTACTCAGCTTTCAAATTCGACTTTCCAAAATGCATCACCTCGCATTTATCCAGGTTGAACTCCATCTGCCACCTCTCAGCCATCTCTGCATCCTGTCAATGTCCCGCTGCAGCCTACAACAGCCCTCTACACTGTCAACGACACCTCCAACCTTTGTGTTGTCTGCAAACTTGCTGACCCATCCTTCAATCCCCTCATCCAAGTCATTAATCAAAGTTAAAAAAAGAGTAGAGGCCCAAGGACAGAGCCCACCACTCACCACTGACTTCCAGGCAGAATACTTTCCTTCCACTACCACTCGCCGTCTTCTGTCGACCGGCTAATTCTGTATCCAGACAGTTACATTTTCCTGTATCCCATTCCTCCTGACCTTCTGAATGAGCCTACCATGGGGAACCTTATCAAATGCCTTATTGAAGTCCAGATACACAGCATCCAACGCTCGACCCTCATCAACTTGTCTAGTAACATCCTCAAAGAACTCAATAAGATTTGTGAGGCATGACCTGCCCCTCACAAAGCCGTGCTGACTGCATTTAATCAAACCATGCTCTTCCAGAGGGTCATATATCCTATCCCTCAGAATCCTTTCTAACACCCTGCAGACAGATGTGAGACTGACTGGTCTGTAATTGCTGGGGATTTCCCTATTTCCTTTGTTGAAGAGAGGAATTACATTTGCCTCCCTCCAGTCCTCAGGTACGACTCCAGTGGAGAGCGAGGATGCAAAGATCTTCGCAAGCGGCGAAGCCGTCACATTTCTCTCTTCCTAAAGCAGCCGAGGACAAATCTGGTCTGGCCCTGGAGACTTGTCAATCTTAACATTCGTCAAAAATTTCAGCACATCAGCTTCCTCAATCTCTATCTGATCCAGCATGCTTACCTGCTCCTCAATGGTTTCATTCACTACAAGGTCCTTTTCTTTAGTAAAGACAGAAGCAAAAAACCCATTTAGGGCTCCCCGTACCCCCTCAGACTCTACACACAAGTTCCCTATGCTATCCCTGATCGGTTCTCCTCCTTATTTGATCATTCTCTTATTCCTCACATACGTGTAAAATGCCTTTGGATTCTCCCTAATCCTTCCTGCCAAGCCTTTCTCGTGCTCCCTCCTGGCTCTCCTCAGACCATTTTTGAGCTCCTTCCCCGCCTGCCTGTAATCCTCTAGAGCTGAGCAAGACCTTAGCTTCCTCCACCTTACGTAAGTGGCCTTCTTTATTTTGACGAGAAGCTCCTCCGCTCTCGTCATCCAAGGTTCCTTTATCTTACCCCTTCTTGCCTATCTCAGAGGAACATATTTATGCATCAGTCGCAACAACTGTTCCTTAAACCGTCTCCACATGTCTATAGTGCCCTTTCTATGGAACAATTGCTCCCAGTCCATGCTTCCTAACCCACGTCTGATAGTATCATAGTATCCTTTTCCCCAATTAAATACCCTCCCATTGTACATGCTTCTCTCCTTCTCCATAGCTATGTACAATGCGAGGCAGTTGTGGTCACTATCACCAAAATGCTCTCCCACCACAAGATCTGACACCTGCCCAGGCTCATTGCCGAGCACCAAATCCCCTCTCCCCTCGTCGGCCCACCAATGGCCTCTCCCCGCGTCGGCCGCTTTAATGTACTGAGTTAGGAAACCCTCCTGAACACACCTTACAAAAAGAGCTCCTTCCAAACCATCTGCTCGAAGGACGTTCCAATCAATATTGGGCAAGTTAAAGTCACCCATTACAACAACCCTACTCCATTCACACTTTTCCAAAATCTGCCGATCTATGCTTTCCTCAGTCTCCCTGCTGCTGTTTGGGGGGGGGGCCCAATGAGGTAACTGCTCCCTTACCGTTCCTAATTTCCACCCATACTGACTCAGTAGGCAGACCCTCCTCGACAATAGTAACTTCTGTAGCTGTGATACCCTCTCTGATTTCCTTTCTGAAATCCCTGTATGTGGTGTCCCTCAAGGGTTGGCCAGCACGGTGGCTCAGTGGTGAGCACTGCTGCCTCACAGCAGGGACCAAGGTTCGATTCCAGACTCGGGCAACTGTGTGTGTGGAGTTTGCACATCCTCCCTGTGTCTGCGTGGGTTTCCTCCGGGTGCTCCGGTTTCTTCCCACAGACCAAAGATGTGCAGGTTAGGTGAAATGGCCATGCTAAATTGCCTGTCATGTTAGGTGCATTAATCAGGGGTAAATGTAGGGGAATGTGTCTGGGTGGGTTCCTCTTCGGAGGGTCAGTGTGGACATGTGGGGCTGAAGGGACTGTTTCCACACTGTAGGGAATCTAAGGATCTATCCTTGGCCCCTCCTTTTTCTCACCTACACACTGCCAGGAGGTGATATCGTCCAAAAGCACCGTGTTAGGTTTCACATGTACACTGACAATGCCCAGCTCTCCCTCCCCATCATCCCTCTCCATTATTCCACTGTTATTCAGTTATCAAACTGCTGACCACATTCCCACTACTCGATTGGCTGCATTTTCTCCAATGAAACATTGTAATGGTTAAACCCGTTGCCTTCAGATGCTATTAGAAATTCCTTTCCCTTACTGCTGAGCCCCTCCCTCTCGCTGGCTGCAGTCTGAGGTAGAACTACACTCTTTACAACATTGCTGTTATATCTGTAACCCCAAGGTGACCTTCTGATCAGATTCTACACAATAACAAACACCAGGAATTCCACTCTCTAAAATGTTGCTTGTCTCCACCTCACCCCAGTCCCATTGCTACTGAAACCCCTTACCCGTGTCGGTGTTGCCTTAAACTTGATGAATCTGAAACAGAGCCCTTGATTCCTTGACTGACCCAGAATCTGCTAGCGTTCTGTGTTTCCTGCACAATGACCCCCCTGGTCCCTTTGTGGTGCAGCTTTGTACAGTTCCCACCATGTAAATAGCACTCTGTTCTCTTACTATCCCCTCCAAAATGACCAACTTCCCATTTTCCCAAATTATACTCCACCTGGCAGTTGTTGCCCCCTTCTCCTGTGTACCTCTCTCTTCACAATCCTCTTAGAACTTTACAGTAATGCCTTTTCTGACAGATTCCACCCAATTCTTCTAAACGTTAACTGGTTGTCCTGGGCAGTGGGAAGCGTGCATTGTTGCTCTATGGGAGGACTAGGAGGAGCTTGCTGCCCATTGGTCAGAATGGAGGCCACTTGCCCATCGAGCTGCATGAGCCTTTCACCCCCCATGTCTTATTGATGAGGCACAGCGGCAGCACAGAAGTTAAAAAAGAAGCAGCAAATCCTGCTCACCACATCTCACTGACTCTTGGAACATTCTGTCCCATGTGTCAAAGATCTGCCCTGTTCAGTCACATGAAGTCCCAAGTTGGAAACTCCTAGAAACCCACATAGATTTCCCCCTGAACTGACTGCTGCCCTCCACAAGGGGTAATGTGTCCAGTCATCCTGGGCCAGGAGGAGGGGGTGGTGCGAGTTTCTAACCTGAACTGACAGTGATGGATTTTATAAACTTGTATTACAGGATACTACAGGTGGACATTCAGATGGGAATCTCAGTAACTGTAATGCCAAACCCTGACAGAATTACTGCATTCATCAGGAGCTGGATATTCACATTGTGTGTGAGGATTGTGTTCCAGCTCATTCCCATTTACTGCATCAAAGTTCTCCTTTGAATCATCCCATTCTCTCAATAGATCTTCCCAAACATTCAATGTGTGTCCTGTAATCCTTGTATAATGAGCCGATGGGTGAAAGGTTTATTATTATAACCTGTAACATTTCTAAACCCCTCTGTCACAGTGCAGCCACAATTTCCTCTGCTCAGTTTCCCCAAACCCCTGATTCCTCAATGTCTGTTTGCTCTTTATAAGGTACACATCAGGATTGTGTTGGAACATTCCCCACTTGCCTGCATCAGTGCAGCCCCCAACAATATTAAAGAAAGTGATCATCCTCCATCCACTGCCATCCACACACCGCCCCCAGCCTGACCTTCACTACCACCCACACACCGCCCCCAGCCTGACCCTCACCACCACCCACACACCGCCTGCAGCCTGACCCTCACTACCACCCACACACCGCACCCAGCCTGACCCTCACTACCACCCACACACCGCACCCAGCCTGACCCTCACTGCCGCCCACACACCGCCCCCAGCCTGACCCTCACTGCCACGCACACACCGCCCCCAGCCTGACCCTCACTACCACCAACACACCGCACCCAGCCTGACCCTCACTACCACCCACTCACCGCCTGCAGCCTGACCCTCACTACCACCCACACACCGTACCCAGCCTGACCCTCACTACCACCCACACACCGCCCCCAGCCTGACTCTCACTACCACCCACACACCGTACCCAGCCTGACCCTCACTGCCGCCCACACACCGCCCCCAGCCTGACCCTCACTACCACCCACACTCCGCACCCAGCCTGACCCTCACTACCACACACAAAACGCCCCCATCCTGACCCTCACTGCCGCCCACACACCGCCGCCAGCCTGACCTTCACTGCCACGCACACACCGCCCCCAGCCTGACCCTCACTACCACCCACACACTGCCCCCAGCCTGACCCTCACTGCCATCCACACACCGCACCCAGCCTGACCCTCACTACCAGCCACATACTGCCCCCAGCCTGACCCTCACCGCCGTCCACACACCGCCCCCAGCCTGACCCTCACTGCCATCCACACACCGCACCCAGCCTGACCCTCACTACCAGCCACATACTGCCCCCAGCCTGACCCTCACCGCCGTCCACACACCGCCCCCAGCCTGACCCTCACTGCCAACCACACACCGCACCCAGCCTGACCCTCAATACCAGCCACATACTGCCCCCAGCCTGACCCTCACCGCCGTCCACACACCGCCCCCAGCCTGACCCTCACTGCCATCCACACACCGCACCCAGCCTGACCCTCACCGCCACCCTCACACCGCACCCAGCCTGACCCTCACTACCACCCACACACCACACCCAGCCTGACCCTCACCGCCACCCACACACCGCACCCAGCCTGACCCTCACTACCACCCTCACACCGCACCCAGCCTGACCCTCACTGCCATCCGCTCACCGCACCCAGCCTGACCCTCACTACCACCCCCACACCGCACCCAGCCTGACCCTCACTGCCACCCACACACCGCACCCAGCCTGACCCTCACTACCACCAACTCACCGCACCCAGCCTGACCCTCACTGCCGCCCACACACCGCCACCAGCCTGACCTTCACTGCCACGCACACAGCGCCCCCAGCCTGACCCTCACTACCACCCACACACTGCCCCCAGCCTGACCCTCACTACCACCCACAAAACGCCCCCATCCTGACCCTCACCACCAATAACATACCGCCCCCAGCCTGACCCTCACTACCACCCATACATCGTACCCAGCCTGACCCTCACTGCCGCCCACACTCCGCACCCACCCTGACCCTCACTGCCGTCCACTCACCGCACCCAGCCTGACCCTCTCTACCACCCACACACCGCACCCAGCCTGACCCTCATTGCCGTCCACTCACCGCACCCAGCCTGACCCTCACTAACACCCACACACCACCCCCAGCCTGACCCTCACTGCCATCTGCACACCGCACCCAGCCTGACCCACACTCCATCCACACACCGCCCCCAGCCTGACCCTCACTACCATCCACACACCGCCCACAACCTGACCCTCACCGCCACACACACACCGCACCCAGCCTGACCCTCACTGCAGTCCACACACAGCACCCAGCCTGACCCTCACTACCATCCACACACCGCACCCAGCCTGACCCTCACTACCAGCCACACACCGCACCCAGCCTGACCCTCACTACCATCCACACACCGCACCCAGCCTGACCCTCACTACCACCCACACACCGCACTCAGCCTGACCCACACGACCACCCACACACCACCCCCAGCCTGACCCTCACTGCCACCCACACACCGCATCCAGCCTGACCCTCACTACCATGAACACACCGCCCCCAGCCTGACCCTCACCACCACCCACACACCGTCCCCAGTCTGACCCTCAGTTCCACCCACACACCGCACCCAGCCTGACCCTCACTACCACCCACACAACGCCACCAGCCTGACCCTCACCACCAATAACATACCGCCCACAGCCTGACCCTCACCGCCACCCACACACCGCACCCAGCCTGACCCTCACTGCCGTCCACACACCGCACCCAGCCTGACCCTCACTGCCACGCACACACCTCACCCAGCCTGACCCTCACTACCACCCACACACCGCACCCAGCCTGACCCTCACTGCCTACACACACCGCACCCAAGCTGACCCTCACTGACGTCCACACACCGCAGCCAGCCTGACCCTCACTGCCGCACACACACCGCACCCAAGCTGACCCTCACTACCACCCACACACCGCCCCCAGCCTGACACTCACCGCCATTCACCCACTGCCCCAGCCTGACCCTCACTACCACCCACACACCGCACCCAGCCTGACCCTCACTGCCACCCACACAACGCACCCAGCCTGACCGTCACTGCCGCCCACACTCCGCACCCAGCCTGACCCTCACTGCCGTCCACTCACCGCACCCAGCCTGACCCTCTCCACCACCCACACACCGCACCCAGCCTGACCCTCACTACCAGCCACACACCGCACCCAGCCTGACCCTCATTGCCGTCCACTCACCGCACCCAGCCTAACCCTCACTAACACCCACACACCACCCCCAGCCTGACCCTCACTGCCATCTGCACACCGCACCCAGCCTGACCCACACTGCCATCCACACACCGCCCCCAGCCTGACCCTCACTACCAACCACACACCGCACCCAGCCTGACCCTCACTGTCACCCACATAGCGCACCCATCCTGACCCTCACTACCACCCACACAGCGCCCCCAACCTGACCCTCACCACCAATAACATACCGCCCACAGCCTGACCCTCACCGCCACACACACACCGCACCCAGCCTGACCCTCACTGCAGTCCACACACAGCGCCCAGCCTGACCCTCACTACCATCCACACACCGCACCCAGCCTGACCCTCATACCAGCCACACACCGCACCCAGCCTGACCCTCACTACCACCCACACACCGCACCCAGCCTGACCCACACTACCACCCACACACCACCCCCAGCCTGACCCTCACTGCCACCCACACACCGCATCCAGCCTGACCCTCACTACCATGAACACACCGCCCCCAGCCTGACCCTCACTACCACCCACACACCGCACCCAGCCTGACCCTCACTACCATTAACATACTGCCCACAGCCTGACCCTCACCGCCACCCACACACCGCAACCAGCCTGACCCTCACTGCCGTCCACACACCGCACCCAGCCTGACTCTCACTGCCACGCACACACCGCACCCAGCCTGACCCTCACTACCACCCACACACCGCACCCAGCCTGACCCTCACTGCTGTACACACACCGCACCCAAGCTGACCCTCACTGACGTCCACACACCGCACCCAACCTGACCATCAATACCACCCACACACCGCACCCAACCTGACCCTCACTACCACCCACACACCGCACCCAGCCTGACCCTCACTGCCATCCACACACGGCACCCAACCTGACCCTCAACACCATCCACCCACTGCCCCCAGCCTGACCTTCATGCCATCCACACAGCGTCCCCAGCCTGAACCTCACCAACAAAATTATACCGCCCACAGCCTGACCCTTACCGCCACCCACACATAGCACCCAACTGAACATCATTGCCGTCCACTCACCGCACCCAGCCTGACCCTCACTACCACCCACACACCGCACCCAGCCTGACCCTCACTACCACCCACACACCGCACCCAGCCTGACCACCAATGCCATCCACACACCGCACCCAGCCTGACCATCACTACCCCCACACACCGCACCCAGCATGACCCTCACTGCCATTCACACACCGCACCCAGCCTGACCATCACTAGCACCCACACAACGCCCCCAGCCTGACCCTCACCAGCAATAACATACCGCCCTCAGCCTGCCCTCACTACCACCCACACACCGCACCCAGCCTGACCCTCACTATCACCCACACACCGCACCCAGCCTGACCCTCACTACCATCAACACACCGCAACCAGCCTGACCCTCACTAGCACCCACACACCGCACCCAGCCTGACCCTCACTACCATCCACACACTGCCCCCCAGCCTGACCCTCACTGCCATTCATACACCGCACCCAGCCTGACCCTCACACCACCCACACACCGCCCCCAGCCTGACCCTCACTACCACCCACACAACGCCCCCATCCTGACCCTCACTACCACCAACACACCGCCCCCAGCCTGACCCTCACTACCACACACACACAGCACCCAGCCTGCCCCTCACTACCACCCACACACCGCCCCCAGCCTGACCCTCACTGCCGTCCACTCACCGCACCCAGCCTCACCCTCACTGCCACCCACTCACCGCACCCAGCCTGACCCTCAGTACCACCCACACACCGCACCCAGCCTGACCCTCACTGCCACCCACTCACCGCCCCCAGCCTGCCCCTCACTACCACCCACTCACCGCACCCAGCCTGACCCTCACTACCACCCACACACCGCACCCTGCCTGACCCTCACTTCCACCCACACACCGCACCCAGCGTGACCCTCACTACCACCCACCCACTGCACCCAGCCTGACCCTCACTACCACCCACACACCGCACCCAGCCTGACCCTCACTGCCATCCACTCACCGCACCCAGCCTGACCCTCACTACCACACACACACCGCTCCCAGCCTGACCCTCACTACCACCTACACACTGCACCCAGCCTGACCCTCACTGCCGTCCACTCACCGCACCCAGCCTGACCCTCACTACTACCCACACACCGCACCCAGCCTGACCCTCACTGCCGTCCACTCACCGCCCCCAGCCTGCCCCTCACTACCACCCACTCACCGCACCCAGCCTGACCCTCACTACCACCCACACACCGTCCCCAGCCTGACACTCACTGCCGTCCACTCACCGCACCCAGCCTGACCCTCACTACCACCCACACACCGCACCCAGCCTGACCCACACTGCCATCCACACACCACACCCAGCCTTACCCTCACTACCACCCACAGACCGCACCCTGAATGACCCCCACTTCTACCCACTCACCGCACCCAGCGTGACCATCACCACCATCCACCCACTGCCCAGAGCCTGCCCCTCACTACCACCCACACACCGCACCCAGCCTGACCCTCATTGCCGTCCACTCACCGCACCCAGCCTGACCCTCACTACCACTCACACACCGCACCCAGCCTGGCCCTCACTACCACCCACACAATGCACCCAGCCTGACCCTCGCTACCACCCACAGACCGCACCCAGCCTGACCCTCGCTACCACCCACACACCGCACCCAGCCTGACCCCCACTAACACCCACACACCGCACCCAGCCTGACCCTCACCACCAATAACATACCGCCCACTGCCTGCCCTCACCACCACCCACACACCGCCCCCAGCCTGAACCTCACTACCACCCACGCACCGCACCCAGCCTGACCCTCACTACCACCCACACACCGCTCCCAGCCTGACCTTCACTCCCACCCACACACCGCTCCCAGCCTGCCCCTCACTACCACCTACACACCGCACCCAGCCTGACCCTCACTGCCGTCCACTCACCGCCCCCAGCCTCACCCTCACTGCCGTCCACTCACCGCACCCAGCCTGACCCTCACTACCACTCACACACCGCACCCAGCCTGACCCTCACTGCCACCCACACACCGAACCCAGCCTGACCCTCACTACCAGACACACACCGCACCCAGCCTGAACATCACTACCACCCACACACCGCACCCAGCCTGAAACTCACTGCCACCCACACACCGGCCCCAGCCTGACCCTCACTACCACCCACACACCGCCCCCAGCCTGACCCTCACTGCCACCCGCACACCGCACCCAGCCTGACCCTCACTACCACCCACACACCGCACCCAGCATGACCCTCACTGCCACCCACACACCGCACTCAGACTGACCCTCACTACCACCCACACACCGCACCCAGCCTGACCACCACTACCACCCACACACCGCACCCAGCCTGCCCCTCACTCCACCCACACACCGCACCCAGCCTGACACACACTACCACCCACACACCGCACCCAGCCTGACACTCACTACCACCCACACACCGCCCCCAGCGGGACCCTCACTACCACCCACACACTGCACCCAGACTGACCCTCACTACCACCGACACACCGCACCCAGCCTGACCCTCACTACCACCCACACACCGCACCCAGCGTGACCCTCGCTACCACCCACACACCGCACCCAGCGTGACCCTCGCTACCACCCACACACCTCACCCAGCGTGACCCTCACTACCATCCGCACACCGCCCCCAGCCTGACCCTCACTACCACCCACACACCGCCCCCAGCCTGACCCTCACTACCACCCACACACCGCACCCATCCTGACCCTCACCACCAATAACATACCGCCCCCAGCCTGACCCCCACTACCACCCACTCACCGCCTGCAGCCTGACCCTCACTGCCACCCACACACCGCACCCAGCCTGACCCTCACTGCCATCTGCAAACCGCACCCAGCCTGAACCTCACAACCATCCACTCACCGCACCCAGCCTGTCATTCACTACCACTTACACACACAGTACCCAGCCTGACCCACACTGCCATCCACACACCACCCCCAGCCTGACCTTCACTTCCACCCACTCACCACCCCCAGCCTGACCCTCACTAACACCCACACACTGCCCCCAGCCTGACCCTCACTACCACACACACAACGCCATCCGCCTGACCCTCACTGCCGCCCACACACCGCCCCCAGCCTGACCCTCACTGCTGTCCACTCAACGCCCCCAGCCTGACCCTCACTGCCGTCCACTCACCGCACCCAGCCTGACCCTCACCACCAACCACACACCGCAACCAGCCTGACCCTCACTACCACCCACACACCGCACCCAGCCTGACCCGCATTGCCGTCCACTCACTGCACCCAGCCTGACTCTCACTACCACCCACACACCGCACCCAGCCTGACCGTCACTACCAACCTCACACCACACCCAGCCTGACCCTCACTGCCATCCACACACCGCACCCAGCCTGACCCTCAATACCATTCACACACCGCACCCAGCATGACCCTCACTACCACCCACGCAACGCACCCAGCCTGACCCTCACTGCCCCCCACACACCGCACCCAGCCTGACCCTCACTACCACACACTCACCGCACGCAGCCTGATACTCACTACCACCCACACACTGCACCCAGCCTGACCCTCACTACCACCCACTCACCGCACGCAACCTGGCCCTCACTACCACCCACACACCGCACCCAGCCTGACCCTCACTACCACCCTCACACCGCCCCCAGCCTGACCCTCACTGCCACCCACACACCGCCCCCAGCCTGACCCTCACTACCACCCACACACCGCACCCAGCCTGACCCTCACTACCACCCTCACACCGCCCCCAGCCTGACCCTCACTGCCATCCACACACCGCACCCAGCCTGACCCTCACTACCACCCACACCGCCTGCAGCCTGACCCTCACTACCACCCACACACCGTACCCAGCCTGATCCTCACTGCCGTCCACACACCGCTCCCAGCCTGACCCTCACTACCAACCACACACCGCACCCAGCCTGACCCTCACCACCACCCACACAACGCACCCAGCGTGACCCTCAACACCTTCAACCCACTGCCCCCAGCCTGACCCACACTACCACCCTCACACCGCCCCCAGCCTGACCCTCACTGCCATCCACACACTGCACCCAGCCTGACCCTCACTAACACCCACACACCTCACGCAGCCTGACCCTCACTGCCATCCACACACCGCACCCAGCCTGACCCTCACTACCACCCACACACCGCACCCAGCCTGACCCTCACTGCCACCCACTCAACGCACCCAGCCTGACCGTCACTGCCGCCCACACTCCGCACCCAGCCTGACCCTCACTGCCGTCCACTCACCGCACCCAGCCTGACCCTCTCTACCACCCACACACCGCACCCAGCCTGACCCTCACTACCAGCCACACACCGCACCCAGCCTGACCCTCATTGCCGTCCACTCACCGCACCCAGCCTGACCCTCACTAACACCCACACACCACCCCCAGCCTGACCCTCACTGCCATCTGCACACCGCACCCAGCCTGACCCACACTGCCATCCACACACCGCCCCCAGCCTGACCCTCACTACCAACCACACACCGCACCCAGCCTGACCCTCACTGTCACCCACATAGCGCACCCATCCTGACCCTCACTACCACCCACACAGCGCCCCCAGCCTGACCCTCACCACCAATAACATACCGCCCACAGCCTGACCCTCACCGCCACACACACACCGCACCCAGCCTGACCCTCACTGCAGTCCACACACAGCGCCCAGCCTGACCCTCACTACCATCCACACACCGCACCCAGCCTGACCCTCACTACCACCCACACACCGCACCCAGCCTGACCCACACTACCACCCACACACCACCCCCAGCCTGACCCTCACTGCCACCCACACACCGCACCCAGCCTGACCCTCACTACCAGGCACACACCGCCCCCAGCCTGACCCTCACTACCACCCACACAACGCCACCAGCCTGACCCTCACCACCATTAACATACTGCCCACAGCCTGACCCTCACCGCCACCCACACACCGCAACCAGCCTGACCCTCACTGCCGTCCACACACCGCACCCAGCCTGACCCTCACTGCCACGCACACACCGCACCCAGCCTGACCCTCACTACCACCCACACACCGCACCCAGCCTGACCCTCACTGCTGTACACACACCGCACCCAAGCTGACCCTCACTGACGTCCACACACCGCACCCAACCTGACCCTCACTACCACCCACACACCGCACCCAACCTGACCCTCACTACCACCCACACACCGCACCCAGCCTGACCCTCACTGCCATCCACACACGGCACCCAACCTGACCCTCAACACCATCCACCCACTGCCCCCAGCCTGACCCTCATGCCATCCACACAGCGTCCCCAGCCTGAACCTCACCAACAAAATTATACCGCCCACAGCCTGACCCTTACCGCCACCCACACATAGCACCCAACTGAACATCATTGCCGTCCACTCACCGCACCCAGCCTGACCCTCACTACCACCCACACACCGCACCCAGCCTGACCCTCACTACCACCCACACACCGCACCCAGCCTGACCACCAATGCCATCCATACACCGCACCCAGCCTGACCATCACTACCACCCACACACCGCACCCAGCATGACCCTCACTGCCATTCACACACCGCACCCAGCCTGACCATCACTAGCACCCACACAACGCCCCCAGCCTGACCCTCACCAGCAATAACATAACGCCCTCAGCCTGCCTCTCACTACCACCCACACACCGCACCCAGCCTGACCCTCACTATCACCCACACACCGCACCCAGCCTGACCCTCACTACCATATACACACCGCAACTAGCCTGACCCTCACTAGCACCCACACACCGCACCCAGCCTGACCCTCACTACCATCCACACACTGCCCCCAGCCTGACCCTCACTGCCATTCATACACCGCACCCAGCCTGACCCTCACCACCACCCACACACCGCCCCCAGCCTGACCCTCACTACCACCCACACAACGCCCCCATCCTGACCCTCACCACCAATAACACACCGCCCCCAGCCTGACCGTCGCTACCACACACACACTGCTCCCAGCCTGCCCCTCACTACCACCTACACACTGCACCCAGCTTGACCCTCACTGCCGTCCACTCACCGCCCACAGCCTCACCCTCACTGCCGTCCACTCACCGCACCCAGCCTGACCCTCAGTACCACCCACACACCGCACCCAGCCTGACCCTCACTGCCGTCCACTCACCGCCCCCAGCCTGCCCCTCACTACCACCCACTCACCGCACCCAGCCTGACCCTCACTACCACCCTCACACCGCCCCCAGCCTGACCCTCACTGCCACCCACACACCGCCCCCAGCCTGACCCTCACTACCACCCACACACCGCACCCAGCCTGACCCTCACTACCACCCTCACACCGCCCCCAGCCTGACCCTCACTGCCATCCACACACCGCACCCAGCCTGACCCTCACTACCACCCACACCGCCTGCAGCCTGACCCTCACTACCACCCACACACCGTACCCAGCCTGACCCTCACTGCCGTCCACACACCGCTCCCAGCCTGACCCTCACTACCAACCACACACCGCACCCAGCCTGACCCTCACCACCACCCACACACGCACCCAGCGTGACCCTCAACACCTTCAACCCACTGCCCCCAGCCTGACCCACACTACCACCCTCACACCGCCCCCAGCCTGACCCTCACTGCCATCCACACACTGCACCCAGCCTGACCCTCACTAACACCCACACACCTCACCCAGCCTGACCCTCACTGCCATCCACACACCGCACCCAGCCTGACCCTCACTACCACCCACACACCGCACCCAGCCTGACCCTCACTGCCACCCACACAACGCACCCAGCCTGACCGTCACTGCCGCCCACACTCCGCACCCAGCCTGACCCTCACTGCCGTCCACTCACCGCACCCAGCCTGACCCTCTCTACCACCCACACACCGCACCCAGCCTGACCCTCACTACCAGCCACACACCGCACCCAGCCTGACCCTCATTGCCGTCCACTCACCGCACCCAGCCTGACCCTCACTAACACCCACACACCACCCCCAGCCTGACCCTCACTGCCATCTGCACACCGCACCCAGCCTGACCCACACTGCCATCCACACACCGCCCCCAGCCTGACCCTCACTACCAACCACACACCGCACCCAGCCTGACCCTCACTGCCACCCACATAGCGCACCCATCCTGACCCTCACTACCACCCACACAGCGCCCCCAGCCTGACCCTCACCACCAATAACATACCGCCCACAGCCTGACCCTCACCGCCACACACACACCGCACCCAGCCTGACCCTCACTGCCGTCCACACACAGCGCCCAGCCTGACCCTCACTACCATCCACACACCGCACCCAGCCTGACCCTCACTACCACCCACACACCGCACCCAGCCTGACCCACACTACCACCCACACACCACCCCCAGCCTGACCCTCACTGCCACCCACACACCGCACCCAGCCTGACCCTCACTACCATGAACACACCGCCCCCAGCCTGACCCTCACTACCACCCACACAACGCCACCAGCCTGACCCTCACCACCATTAACATACTGCCCACAGCCTGACCCTCACCGCCACCCACACACCGCAACCAGCCTGACCCTCACTGCCGTCCACACACCGCACCCAGCCTGACCCTCACTGCCACGCACACACCGCACCCAGCCTGACCCTCACTACCACCCACACACCGCACCCAGCCTGACCCTCACTGCTGTACACACACCGCACCCAAGCTGACCCTCACTGACGTCCACACACCGCACCCAGCCTGACCATCAATACCACCCACACACCGCACCCAACCTGACCCTCACTACCACCCACACACCGCACCCAGCCTGACCCTCACTGCCATCCACACACGGCACCCAACCTGACCCTCAACACCATCCACCCACTGCCCCCAGCCTGACCCTCATGCCATCCACACAGCGTCCCCAGCCTGAACCTCACCAACAAAATTATACCGCCCACAGCCTGACCCTTACCGCCACCCACACATAGCACCCAACTGAACATCATTGCCGTCCACTCACCGCACCCAGCCTGACCCTCACTACCACCCACACACCGCACCCAGCCTGACCCTCACTACCACCCACACACCGCACCCAGCCTGACCACCAATGCCATCCATACACCGCACCCAGCCTGACCATCACTACCACCCACACACCGCACCCAGCATGACCCTCACTGCCATTCACACACCGCACCCAGCCTGACCATCACTAGCACCCACACAACGCCCCCAGCCTGACCCTCACCAGCAATAACATAACGCCCTCAGCCTGCCTCTCACTACCACCCACACACCGCACCCAGCCTGACCCTCACTATCACCCACACACCGCACCCAGCCTGACCCTCACTACCATATACACACCGCAACTAGCCTGACCCTCACTAGCACCCACACACCGCACCCAGCCTGACCCTCACTACCATCCACACACTGCCCCCAGCCTGACCCTCACTGCCATTCATACACCGCACCCAGCCTGACCCTCACCACCACCCACACACCGCCCCCAGCCTGACCCTCACTACCACCCACACAACGCCCCCATCCTGACCCTCACCACCAATAACACACCGCCCCCAGCCTGACCGTCGCTACCACACACACACTGCTCCCAGCCTGCCCCTCACTACCACCTACACACTGCACCCAGCTTGACCCTCACTGCCGTCCACTCACCGCCCACAGCCTCACCCTCACTGCCGTCCACTCACCGCACCCAGCCTGACCCTCAGTACCACCCACACACCGCACCCAGCCTGACCCTCACTGCCGTCCACTCACCGCCCCCAGCCTGCCCCTCACTACCACCCACTCACCGCACCCAGCCTGACCCTCACTACCACCCACAGACCGCACCCTGACTGACCCCCACTTCTACCCACTCACCGCACCCAGCGTGACCATCACCACCATCCACCCACTGCCCAGAGCCTGCCCCTCACTACCACCCACACACCGCACCCAGCCTGACCCTCATTGCCATCCACTCACCGCACCCAGCCTGACCCTCACTACCACACACACACCGCTCCCAGCCTGAACCTCACTACCACCTACACACTGCACCCAGCCTGACCCTCACTGCCGTCCACTCACCGCACCCAGCCTGACCCTCACTACTACCCACACACCGCACCCAGCCTGACCCTCACTGCCGTCCACTCACCGCCCCCAGCCTGACCCTCACTACCACCCACTCACCGCACCCAGCCTGACCCTCACTACCACCCACACACCGTCCCCAGCCTGACACTCACTGCCGTCCACTCACCGCACCCAGCCTGACCCTCACTACCACCCACACACCGCACCCAGCCTGACCCACACTGCCATCCACACACCACACCCAGCCTGACCCTCACTACCACCCACAGACCGCACCCTGACTGACCCCCACTTCTACCCACTCACCGCACCCAGCGTGACCATCACCACCATCCACCCACTGCCCAGAGCCTGACCCTCACTACCACCCACACACCGCACCCAGCCTGACCCTCATTGCCGTCCACTCACCGCACCCAGCCTGACCCTCACTACCACTCACACACCGCACCCAGCCTGGCCCTCACTACCACCCACACACTGCACCCAGCCTGACCCTCGCTACCACCCACAGACCGCACCCAGCCTGACCCTCGCTACCACCCACACACCGCACCCAGCCTGACCCCCACTAACACCCACACACCGCACCCAGCCTGACCCTCACCACCAATAACATACCGCCCACTGCCTGACCCTCACCACCACCCACACACCGCCCCCAGCCTGAACCTCACTACCACCCACACACCGCACCCAGCCTGACCCTCACTACCACCCACACACCGCACCCAGCCTGACCGTCACTACCAGCCACACACCGCACCCAGCCTGACCCTCACTGCCGTCCACACACCGCACCCAGCCTGACACTCACTGCCACTCACACACCGCACCCAGCCTGACACTCACTACCACCCACACAACGCACCCAGCCTGACCCTCACTACCAGACACACACCGCACCCAGCCTGACCCTCACTACCAGCCACACACCGCACCCAGCCTGACCCTCACTACCACTCACACACCGCACCCAGCCTGACCCTCAGTACCCCCCACTCACCGCCCCCACCCTGACCCTCACTGCCATCCACACACCGCACCCAGCCTGACCCTCACTACCACCCACACACCGCTCCCAGCCTGACCTTCACTCCCACCCACACACCGCTCCCAGCCTGACCCTCACTACCACCTACACACCGCACCCAGCCTGACCCTCACTGCCGTCCACTCACCGCCCCCAGCCTCACCCTCACTGCCGTCCACTCACCGCACCCAGCCTGACCCTCACTACCACTCACACACCGCACCCAGCCTGACCCTCACTACCATCCACACACCGAAACCAGCCTGACCCTCACTACCAGACACACACCGCACCCAGCCTGACCATCACTACCACCCACACACCGCACCCAGCCTGAAACTAATTGCCATCCACACACCGGCCCTAGCCTGACCCTCACTACCACCCTCACACCGCCCCCAGCCCAACCCTCACTGCCATCCGCACACCGCACCCAGCCTGACCCTCACTACCACCCACACACCGCACCCAGCCTGACCCTCACTGCCATCCACACACCGCACCCAGCCTGACCCTCACTACCACCCACACACCGCACTCAGCCTGACCACCACTACCACCCACATAACGCCCCCAGCCTGCCCCTCACTACCACCCACACAACGCACCCAGCCTGACACACACTGCCGCCACACACCGCACCCAGCCTGACACTCACTACCACTCACACACCGCACCCAGCGGGACACTCAGTACCACCCACACACCGCACCCAGCCTGACCCTCACTACCACCGACACACCGCACCCAGCCTGACCCTCACTACCACCCACACACCGCACCCAGCGTGACCCTCGCTGCCACCCACACACCGCACCCAGCGTGACCCTCACTACCACCCACACACCTCACCCAGCCAGACCCTCACTACCACCCACACACCGCCCCCAGCCTGACCCTCACTACCACCCCCAGCCTGACCCACACTGCCACCCACACACCGCCCGCAGCCTGACCCTCACTGCAACCCACACACCGCCCCCCGCCTGACCCTCACTACCACCCCCACACCGCACCCAGCCTGAACCTCACAACCACCCACACACCGCACCCAGCCTGTCCCTCACTACCACTTACACACACAGCACCCAGCCTGACCCACACTGCCACCCACACACCACCCCCAGCCTGACCCTCACTTCCACCCACACACCACCCCCAGCCTGACCCTCACTAACACCCACACACTGCCCCCAGCCTGACACTCACTACCACACACACACCGCCCCCCGCCTGACCCTCACTGCCACCCACACACCGCCCCCAGCCTGACCCTCACTACCACCCACTCAACGCACCCAGCCTGACCCTCACTGCCGTCCACTCACCGCACCCAGCCTGACCCTCACCACCAACCACACACCGCAACCAGCCTGACCCTCACTACCACCCACACACCGCACCCAGCCTGACCCGCATTGCCGTCCACTCACTGCACCCAGCCTGACTCTCACTACCACCCACACACCGCACCCAGCCTGACCGTCACTACCATCCTCACACCACACCCAGCCTGACCCTAACTGCCATCCACACACCGCACCCAGCCTGACCCTCAATACCATTCACACACCGCACCCAGCATGACCCTCACTACCACCCACGCAACGCACCCAGCCTGACCCTCACTGCCACCCACACACCGCACCCAGCCTGACCCTCACTACCACCCACTCACCGCACGCAACCTGGCCCTCACTACCACCCACACACCGCACCCAGCCTGACCCTCACTACCACCCTCACACCGCCCCCAGCCTGACCCTCACTGCCACCCACACACCGCCCCCAGCCTGACCCTCACTACCACCCACACACCGCACCCAGCCTGACCCTCACTACCACCCTCACACCGCCCCCAGCCTGACCCTCACTGCCATCCACACACCGCACCCAGCCTGACCCTCACTACCACCCACACCGCCTGCAGCCTGACCCTCACTACCACCCACACACCGTACCCAGCCTGATCCTCACTGCCGTCCACACACCGCACCCAGCCTGACCCTCACTACCACCCACACACCGCACCCAGCCTGACCCTCACCACCACCCACACAACGCACCCAGCGTGACCCTCAACACCATCAACCCACTGCTCCCAGCCTGACCCACACTACCACCCTCACACCGCCCCCAGCCTGACCCTCACTGCCATCCACACACTGCACCCAGCCTGACCCTCACTAACACCCACACACCTCACGCAGCCTGACCCTCACTGCCATCCACACACCGCACCCAGCCTGACCCTCACTACCACCCACACACCGCACCCAGCCTGACCCTCACTGCCACCCACTCAACGCACCCAGCCTGACCGTCACTGCCGCCCACACTCCGCACCCAGCCTGACCCTCACTGCCGTCCACTCACCGCACCCAGCCTGACCCTCTCTACCACCCACACACCGCACCCAGCCTGACCCTCACTACCAGCCACACACCGCACCCAGCCTGACCCTCATTGCCGTCCACTCACCGCACCCAGCCTGACCCTCACTAACACCCACACACCACCCCCAGCCTGACCCTCACTGCCATCTGCACACCGCACCCAGCCTGACCCTCACTACCAACCACACACCGCACCCATCCTGACCCTCACTACCACCCACACAGCGCCCCCAGCCTGACCCTCACCACCAATAACATACCGCCCACAGCCTGACCCTCACCGCACACACACACCGCACCCAGCCTGACCCTCACTGCAGTCCACACACAGCGCCCAGCCTGACCCTCACTACCATCCACACACCGCACCCAGCCTGACCCTCACTACCAGCCACACACCGCACCCAGCCTGACCCTCACTACCACCCACACACCGCACCCAGCCTGACCCTCACTACCACCCACACACCGCACCCAGCCTGACCCACACTACCACCCACACACCACCCCCAGCCTGACCCTCACTGCCACCCACACACCGCATCCAGCCTGACCCTCACTACCATGAACACACCGCCCCCAGCCTGACCCTCACTACCACCCACACAACGCCACCAGCCTGACCCTCACCACCATTAACATACTGCCCACAGCCTGACCCTCACCGCCACCCACACACCGCAACCAGCCTGACCCTCACTGCCGTCCACACACCGCACCCAGCCTGACCCTCACTGCCACGCACACACCGCACCCAGCCTGACCCTCACTACCACCCACACACCGCACCCAGCCTGACTCTCACTGCTGTACACACACCGCACCCAAGCTGACCCTCACTGACGTCCACACACCGCACCCAACCTGACCATCAATACCACCCACACTCCGCACCCAACCTGACCCTCACTACCACCCACACACCGCACCCAGCCTGACCCTCACTGCCATCCACACACGGCACCCAACCTGACCCTCAACACCATCCACCCACTGCCCCCAGCATGACCCTCATGCCATCCACACAGCGTCCCCAGCCTGAACCTCACCAACAAAATTATACCGCCCACAGCCTGACCCTTACCGCCACCCACACATAGCACCCAACTGAACATCATTGCCTTCCACTCACCGCACCCAGCCTGACCCTCACTACCACCCACACACCGCACCCAGCCTGACCCTCACTACCACCCACACACCGCACCCAGCCTGACCACCAATGCCATCCACACACCGCACCCAGCCTGACCATCACTACCACCCACACACCGCACCCAGCATGACCCTCACTGCCATTCACACACCGCACCCAGCCTGACCATCACTAGCACCCACACAACGCCCCCAGCCTGACCCTCACCAGCAATAACATAACGCCCTCAGCCTGCCTCTCACTACCACCCACACACCGCACCCAGCCTGACCCTCACTATCACCCACACACCGCACCCAGCCTGACCCTCACTACCATACACACACCGCAACCAGCCTGACCCTCACTAGCACCCACACACCGCACCCAGCCTGACCCTCACTACCATCCACACACTGCCCCCAGCCTGACCCTCACTGCCATTCATACACCGCACCCAGCCTGACCCTCACCACCACCCACACACCGCCCCCAGCCTGACCCTCACTACCACCCACACAACGCCCCCATCCTGACCCTCACCACCAATAACACACCGCCCCCAGCCTGACCGTCGCTACCACACACACACTGCTCCCAGCCTGCCCCTCACTACCACCTACACACTGCACCCAGCTTGACCCTCACTGCCGTCCACTCACCGCCCCCAGCCTCACCCTCACTGCCGTCCACTCACCGCACCCAGCCTGACCCTCAGTACCACCCACACACCGCACCCAGACTGACCCTCACTGCCGTCCACTCACCGCCCCCAGCCTGCCCCTCACTACCACCCACTCACCGCACCCAGCCTGACCTTCACTACCACCCACAGACCGCACCCTGACTGACCCCCACTTCTACCCACTCACCGCACCCAGCGTGACCATCACCACCATCCACCCACTGCCCAGAACCTGCCACTCACTACCACCCACACACCGCACCCAGCCTGACCCTCATTGCCATCCACTCACCGCACCCAGCCTGACCCTCACTACCACACACACACCGCTCCCAGCCTGCCCCTCACTACCACCTACACACTGCACCCAGCCTGACCCTCACTGCCGTCCACTCACCGCACCCAGCCTGACCCTCACTACTACCCACACACCGCACCCAGCCTGACCCTCACTGCCGTCCACTCACCGCCCCCAGCCTGCCCCTCACTACCACCCACTCACCGCACCCAGCCTGACCCTCACTACCACCCACACACCGTCCCCAGCCTGACACTCACTGCCGTCCACTCACCGCACCCAGCCTGACCCTCACTACCACCCACACACCGCACCCAGCCTGACCCACACTGCCATCCACACACCACACCCAGCCTGACCCTCACTACCACCCACAGACCGCACCCTGACTGACCCCCACTTCTACCCACTCACCGCACCCAGCGTGACCATCACCACCATCCACCCACTGCCCAGAGCCTGCCCCTCACTACCACCCACACACCGCACCCAGCCTGACCCTCATTGCCGTCCACTCACCGCACCCAGCCTGACCCTCACTACCACCCACACACCGCACCCAGCCTGGCCCTCACTACCACCCACACAATGCACCCAGCCTGACCCTCGCTACCACCCACAGACCGCACCCAGCCTGACCCTCGCTACCACCCACACACCGCACCCAGCCTGACCCCCACTAACACCCACACACCGCACCCAGCCTGACCCTCACCACCAATAACATACCGCCCACTGCCTGCCCTCACCACCACCCACACACCGCCCCCAGCCTGAACCTCACTACCACCCACGCACCGCACCCAGCCTGACCCTCACTACCACCCACACACCGCACCCAGCCTGACCGTCACTACCAGACACACACCGCACCCAGCCTGACCCTCACTGCCCCCACACACCGCACCCAGCCTGACACTCACTGCCACTCACACACCGCACCCAGCCTGACACTCACTACCACCCACACACCGCACCCAGCCTGACCCTCACTACCAGACACACACCGCACCCAGCCTGACCCTCACTACCAGCCACACACCGCACCCAGCCTGACCCTCACTACCACCCACACACCGCACCCAGCCTGACCCTCAGTACCCCCCACTCACCGCCCCCAGCCTGACCCTCACTGCCATCCACACACCGCACCCAGCCTGACCCTCACTACCACCCACACACCGCTCCCAGCCTGACCTCACTCCCACCCACACACCGCTCCCAGCCTGCCCCTCACTACCACCTACACACCGCACCCAGCCTGACCCTCACTGCCGTCCACTCACCGCCCCCAGCCTCACCCTCACTGCCGTCCACTCACCGCACCCAGCCTGACCCTCACTACCATCCACACACCGAAACCCAGCCTGACCCTCACTACCAGACACACACCGCACCCAGCCTGACCATCACTACCACCCACACACCGCACCCAGCCTGAAACTAATTGCCATCCACACACCGGCCCTAGCCTGACCCTCACTACCACCCTCACACCGCCCCCAGCCCAACCCTCACTGCCATCCGCACACCGCACCCAGCCTGACCCTCACTACCACCCACACACCGCACCCAGCATGACCCTCACTGCCATCCACACACCGCACTCAGCCTGACCCTCACTACCACCCACACACCGCACTCAGCCTGACCACCACTACCACCCACATAACGCCCCCAGCCTGCCCCTCACTACCACCCACACAACGCACCCAGCCTGACACACACTGCCGCCCACACACCGCACCCAGCCTGACACTCACTACCACTCACACACCGCACCCAGCGGGACACTCAATACCACCCACACACCGCACCCAGCCTGACCCTCACTACCACCGACACACCGCACCCAGCCTGACCCTCACTACCACCCACACACCGCACCCAGCGTGACCCTCGCTACCACCCACACACCGCACCCAGCGTGACCCTCGCTACCACCCACACACCTCACCCAGCGTGACCCTCACTACCATCTGCGCACCGCCCCCAGCCTGACCCTCACTACCACCCACACACCGCCCCCAGCCTGACCCTCACTACCACCCACACACCGCCCCCAGCCTGACCCTCACTACCACCCACACACCGCACCCATCCTGACCCTCACCACCAATAACATACCGCCCCCAGCCTGACCCCCACTACCACCCACTCACCGCCTGCAGCCTGACCCTCACTGCCACCCACACACCGCACCCAGCCTGACCCTCACTGCCATCTGCAAACCGCACCCAGCCTGAACCTCACAACCATCCACTCTCCGCACCCAGCCTGACACTCACTACCACCCACACACAGCACCCAGCCTGACCCACACTGCCATCCACACACCGCCCCCAGCCTGACCCTCACTTCCACCCACTCACCGCCCCCAGCCTGACCCTCACTAACACCCACACACCGCCCCCAGCCTGACCCTCACTACCACACACACACCGCCACCCGCCTGACCCTCACTGCCACCCACACACCGCCCCCAGCCTGACCCTCACTGCCACCCACTCAACGCCCCCAGCCTGACCCTCACTGCCACCCACTCACCGCACCCAGCCTGACCCTCACTACCAACCACACACCGCACCCAGCCTGACCCTCACTACCACCCACACACCGCCCCCAGCCTGACCCGCACTGCCACCCACACACCGCACCCAGCCTGACCCTCACTACCACCCACACACCGCACCCAGCCTGACCGTCACTACCAACCACACACCACACCCAGCCTGACCCTCACTGCCATCCACACACCGCACCCAGCCTGACCCTCAATACCATTCACACACCGCACCCAGCATGACCCTCACTACCACCCACGCAACGCACCCAGCCTGACCCTCACTGCCACCCACACACCGCACCCAGCCTGACCCTCACTACCACCCACTCACCGCACGCAGCCTGACACTCACTACCACCCACACACTGCACCCAGCCTGACCCTCACTACCACCCACTCACCGCACGCAACCTGGCCCTCACTACCACCCACACACCGCACCCAGCCTGACCCTCACTACCACCCTCACACCGCCCCCAGCCTGACCCTCACTGCCACCCACACACCGCCCCCAGCCTGACCCTCACTACCACCCACACACCGCACCCAGCCTGACCCTCACTACCACCCTCACACCGCCCCCAGCCTGACCCTCACTGCCATCCACACACCGCACCCAGCCTGACCCTCACTACCACCCACACCGCCTGCAGCCTGACCCTCACTACCACCCACACACCGTACCCAGCCTGATCCTCACTGCCGTCCACACACCGCACCCAGCCTGACCCTCACTACCACCCACACACCGCACCCAGCCTGACCCTCACTGCCACCCACACACCGCCCCCAGCCTGACCCTCACTACCACCCACACACCGCACCCAGCCTGACCCTCACTACCACCCTCACACCGCCCCCAGCCTGACCCTCACTGCCATCCACACACCGCACCCAGCCTGACCCTCACTACCACCCACACCGCCTGCAGCCTGACCCTCACTACCACCCACACACCGTACCCAGCCTGATCCTCACTGCCGTCCACACACCGCACCCAGCCTGACCCTCACTACCACCCACACACCGCACCCAGCCTGACCCTCACCACCACCCACACAACGCACCCAGCGTGACCCTCAACACCATCAACCCACTGCCCCCAGCCTGACCCACACTACCACCCTCACACCGCCCCCAGCCTGACCCTCACTGCCATCCACACACTGCACCCAGCCTGACCCTCACTAACACCCACACACCTCACGCAGCCTGACCCTCACTGCCATCCACACACCGCACCCAGCCTGACCCTCACTACCACCCACACACCGCACCCAGCCTGACCCTCACTACCACCCACACACTGCACCCAGCCTGACCCTCACTAACACCCACACACAGTACCCAGCCTGACCCATACTGCCATCCACACACCACCCCCAGCCTGACCTTCACTTCCACCCACTCACCACCCCCAGCCTGACCCTTACTACCACCCACACACTGCCCCCAGCCTGACCCTCACTACCACACACACAACGCCATCCGCCTGACCCTCACTGCCGCCCACACACCGCCCCCAGCCTGACCCTCACTGCTGTCCACTCAATGCCCCCAGCCTGACCCTCACTGCCGTCCACTCACCGCACCCAGCCTGACCCTCACCACCAACAACACACCGCAACCAGCCTGACCCTCACTACCACCCACACACCGCACCCAGCCTGACCCTCATTGCCGTCCACTCACTGCACCCAGCCTGACTCTCACTACCACCCACACACCGCACCCAGCCTGACCCTCACTACCAACCTCACACCACACCCAGCCTGACCCTCATTGCCGTCCACTCACTGCACCCAGCCTGACTCTCACTACCACCCACACACTGCACCCAGCCTGACCCTCACTACCACCCACACAACGCCCACAGCCTGACCCTCACCACCAATAACATACCGCCCACAGCCTGACCCTCAACACCACCCACAGTCCGCACCCAGCCTGACCCTCACTGACGTCCACACACCGCACCCAGCCTGACCCTCACTGCCACCCACACACCGCACCCAACCTGACTTCGACTGCCTCCCACACACCGCCCCCAGCCTGACCCTCACTACCACCCACACACCGCCCCCAGCCTGACACTCACTATCAACTACACACCGCACCCAGCCTGACCCTCACTACGACCCACACACCGCCCCCAGCCTGACAATCACTGCCACCCACACACTGCACCCAGCCTGACCCTCACTACCAACCACACACCGCACCCAGCCTGACAATCACTGCCATCCACACATCGCCCCCAGCCTGACACTCACTATCACCTACACACCGCACCCAGCCTGAACCTCACTACCACCCTCACACCGCCCCCAGCCTGACCCTCACTGCCACCCACACACCGCTCCCAGCCTGACCCTCACTACGACCCACACACCGCCCCAAGCCTGACAATCACTGCCATCCACACACCGCACCAAGACTGAACCTCACTACCACCCTCACACCGCCCCCAGCCTGATCCTCACTGCCACCCACACACCGCCCCCAGCCTGACCCTCACTACCACCCACACACCGCACCCAGCCTGACCCTCACTACCACCCTCACACCGCCCCCAGCCTGACCCTCACTGCCATCCACACACCGCACCCAGCCTGACCCTCCCTACCACCCACACACCGCACCCAGCCTGACCCTCACTGCCACCCACACACCGCCCACAGCCTGACCGTCACCACCAAGAACATACCGCACCCAGCCTGACCCTCACTACCACCCAAACACCGCCCCCAGCCTGACCCTCACTGCCTCCCACACACCGTCCCCAGCATGACCCTCACCGCCATCCACTCACCGCCCCCAGCCTGACCCTCACTACCACCCACACAACGCACCCAGCCTGACCCTCACTACCACCCACTCACCTCGCAAGCCTGACCCTCACTACCACCCACACACCGCCCACAGCCTGACCCTCACTGCCGTCCACTCACCGCACCCAGCCTGACCCTCACTGCCATCCACACACCGCACCCAGCCTGACCCTCACTGCCATCCACACACTGCACCCAGCCTGACCCTCAATACCATTCACACACCGCACCCAGCATGACCCTCACTCCCACCCACGCAACGCACCCAGCCTGACCCTCACTGCCACCCACACACCGCACCCAGCCTGACCCTCACTACCACCCACTCACCGCACGCAGCCTGACCCTCACTACTACCCACACACTGCACCCAGCCTGACCCTCACTACCACCCACTCACCGCACGCAACCTGGCCCTCACTACCACCCACACACCGCACCCAGCCTGACCCTCACTACCACCCACACACCGCCCCCAGGCTGACCCTCACTACCACCCTCACACCGCCCCCAGCCTGACCCTCACTGCCATCCACACACCGCACCCAGCCTGACCCTCCCTACCACCCACACACCGCACCCAGCCTGACCCTCACTGCCACCCACACACCGCCCACAGCCTGACCGTCACCACCAAGAACACACCGCCCCCAGCCTGACCCTCAGTACCGTCCACACACCGCACCCAGCCTGACACTCACCACCACCCACACAACGCACCCAGCGTGACCCTCAACACCATCAACCCACTGCCCCCAGCCTGACCCTCACTGCCATCCACACACCGCACCCAGCCTGACCCTCACTACCACCCACACACTGCACCCAGCCTGACCCTCATTACCACCCACACACCGCCCACAGCCTGACCCTCACCACCAATAACATACCGCACCCAGCCTGACCCTCAACACCACCCACACACCGCACCCAGTCTGACCCTCACTGACGTCCACACAACGCACCCAGCCTGACCCTCACTGCCACCCACACACCGCACCCAACCTGACTTTGACTGCCTCCCACACACCGCCCCCAGCCTGACCCTCACTACCAACCACACAACGCACCCAGCATGACCCTCACTACCACCCACACACCGCCCCCAGCCTGAGACTCACTCTCACCCACACACCGCACCCAGCCTGACCCTCACCGCCACGCCCACACCGCACCCAGCCTGGCCCTCACTACGACCCACACACCGCCTCCAGCCTGACAATCACTGCCTCCCACACACCGTCCCCAGCCTGACCCTCACCGCCATCCACTCACCGCCCCCAGCCTGACCCTCACTACCACCCACACACCGCACCAGCCTGACCCTCACTACCACTCACACACTGGCCCCAGCCTGACCCTCACTACCACCCACACACTGGCCCCAGCCTGACCCTCACTACCACCCACACACCGCACCAGCCTGACCCTCACTACCACCCACACACCGCACCCAGCCTGACCCTCACTACCACCCACACACCGCTCCCAGCCTGACCCTCACTGCCTCCCACACACCGTCCCCAGCCTGACCCTCACCGCCATCCACACACAGCACCCAGCCTGACCCTCACTGCCGTCCATACACCGCACCCAGCCTGACCGTCACTACCACTCACACACCGTCCCCAGCCTGGCCCTCACTACCACCCACTCACCGCACCAAGCCTGACCCTCACTACCACCCACACAACGCACCCAGCCTAACCCTCACTACCACCCACACACCGCCCCCAGCCTGACCCTCACTGCCGTCCACTCACCGCCCCCAGCCTGACCCTCCCTACCACCCTCACACCGCCCCCAGCCTGACCGTCACTACCACCCACACACCGCCCCCAGCCTGACCCTCACTGCCATCCACACACCGCACCCAGCCTGACCCTCACTACCACCCACACACCGCACCCAGCCTGACCCTCACTACCACCCACACACCGCACCCTGCCTGACCCTCACTACCACACACACACCGCACCCAGCCTGACCCTCACTACCACCCACACAACGCACCCAGCCTGACCCTCACCACCAATAACATACCGCCCACAGCCTGACCCTCACTGCCACCCACAAACCGCACCCAGCCTAACCCTCACTGCCACCACACACCGCACCCAGCCTGACCCTCACTGACATCCACACACCGCACCCAGCCTGACCCTCGCTACCACCACACTCCGCACCCAGCCAGACCCTCACTGCCATCCAAACACCGCACCCAACCTTCCCCTCATTACCACCCACACACCGCTCCCAGCCTGATCCTCACTCCCACCCACACACCGCACTCAGCCTGACCCTCACTACCACCCACATACCACACCCAGCCTGACCCTCACTCCCACCCACTCACCGCACCCAGCCCGACCCTCTCTGCCGTCCACTCACCGCCCCCAGCCTGACCCTCACTGCCATCCACACACCGCACCCAGCCTGACCCTCACTGCCGTCCACTCAACGCCCCCAGCCTGACCCTCACTGCCGTCCACTCACCGCCTCCAGCCTGACCCACACCACCACCCACACACCACACCCAGCCTGACCCACACCACCACCCACACACCGCTCCCAGCCTGACCCTCACTACCACCCACGCACCACACCCAGCCAGACCCTCACCACCACCCACACACCGCCCCCAGCCTGACCCTCACTACCACCCACTCACCGCACCCAGCCTGACCCTCACCGCCACGCCCACACCGCACCCAGCCTGGCCCTCACTACGACCCACACACCGCCTCCAGCCTGACAATCACTGCCTCCCACACACCGTCCCCAGCCTGACCCTCACCGCCATCCACTCACCGCCCCCAGCCTGACCCTCACTACCACCCACACACCACACCAGCCTGACCCTCACTACCACTCTCACACCGTCCCCAGCCTGACCCTCACTACCACCCACACACTGGCCCCAGCCTGACCCTCACTACCACCCACACACCGCACCAGCCTGACCCTCACTACCACCCACACACCGCACCCAGCCTGACCCTCACTACCACCCACACACCGCTCCCAGCCTGACCCTCACCGCCATCCACACACAGCACCCAGCCTGACCCTCACTGCCGTCCATACACCGCACCCAGCCTGACCCTCACTACCACCCACACACCACACCAGCCTGACCCTCACTACCACTCACACACCGTCCCCAGCCTGACCCTCACTACCACCCACACACTGGCCCCAGCCTGACCCTCACTACCACCCACACACCGCACCAGCCTGACCCTCACTACCACCCACACACCGCACCCAGCCTGACCCTCACTACCACCCACACACCGTCCCCAGCCTGGCCCTCACTACCACCCACTCACCGCACCCAGCCTGACCCTCACTACCACCCACACAACGCACCCAGCCTAACCCTCACTACCACCCACACACCGCCCCCAGCCTGACCCTCACTGCCGTCCACTCACCGCCCCCAGCCTGACCCTCCCTACCACCCTCACACCGCCCCCAGCCTGACCGTCACTACCACCCACACACCGCCCCCAGCCTGACCCTCACTGACATCCACACACCGCACCCAGCCTGACCCTCACTACCACCCACACACCGCACCCAGCCTGACCCTCACTACCACCCACACACCGCACCCTGCCTGACCCTCACTACCACACACACACCGCACCCAGCCTGACCCTCACTACCACCCACACAACGCACCCAGCCTGACCCTCACCACCAATAACATACCGCCCACAGCCTGACCCTCACTGCCACCCACAAACCGCACCCAGCCTGACCCTCACTGCCACCACACACCGCACCCAGCCTGACCCTCACTGACATCCACACACCGCACCCAGCCTGACCCTCGCTACCACCACACTCCGCACCCAGCCTGACCCTCACTGCCATCCAAACACCGCACCCAACCTTCCCCTCATTACCACCCACACACCGCTCCCAGCCTGATCCTCACTCCCACCCACACACCGCACCCAGCCTGACCCTCACTACCACCCACATACCACACCCAGCCTGACCCTCACTCCCACCCACTCACCGCACCCAGCCCGACCCTCTCTGCCGTCCACTCACCGCCCCCAGCCTGACCCTCACTGCCATCCACACACCGCACCCAGCCTGACCCTCACTGCCGTCCACTCAACGCCCCCAGCCTGACCCTCACTGCCGTCCACTCACCGCCTCCAGCCTGACCCTCACCACCACCCACACACCACACCCAGCCTGACCCTCACCACCACCCACACACCGCTCCCAGCCTGACCCTCACTACCACCCACACACCACACCCAGCCAGACCCTCACCACCACCCACACACCGGCCCCAGCCTGACCCTCACTACCACCCACTCACCGCACCCAGCCTGACCCTCACTACCACCCACACACCGCACCCAGCCTGACCCTCACTACCACCCACATACCACACCCAACCTGACCCTCACTCCCACCCACACACCGCACCCAGCCCGACACTCTCTGCCGTCCACTCACCGCCCCCAGCCTGACCTTCACTGCCATCCACTCACCGCACCCAGCCTGACCCTCACTACCACCCACACACCGCCCCCAGCCTTACCCTCTCTGCCGTCCACTCACCGCCCCCAGCCTGACCCTCACTGCCGTCCACTCACCGCACACAGCCTGACCCTCACTACCACCCACACACCACACACAGCCTGATCCTCACTGCCGTCCACTCACCGACCCCAGCCTGACCCTCACTACCACCCACACACCGCACCCAGCCTGACCCTCACCACCACCCACACACAGCCCCAGCCTGACCCTCACTACCACCCACACACCGCACCCAGCCTGACCCTCACCACCACCCGCACACCGCACCCAGCCTGACCCTCACTACCACCCACACACCGCAACCTGCCTGACCCTCACCACCACCCACACACCGCACCCAGCCTGACCCTCACTACCACCCACTCACCGCACCCAGCCTGACCCTCACTACCACCCACACAACGCACACAGCCTGACCCTCACTACCACCCACACACCGCCCACATCCTGACCCTCACTGCCGTCCACTCACCGACCCCAGCCTGACCCTCACTACCACCCACACACCGCCCCCAGCCTGACCCTCACTGCCGTCCACTCACCGATCCCAGCCTGACCCTCACTACCACCCACACAACGCACCCAGCCTGACCCTCACAACCACCCACACAATGCCCCAGCCTGACCCTCACTGCCGTCCACTGACTGACCCCAGCCTGACCCGCACTGCCGTACACTCACCGCACCCAGTCTGACCCTCACTGCCACCCACACACCACCCCCAGCCTGACCATCACTACCACCCACTCACCACCCCCAGCCTGACCCTCACTCCCACTCACACACCGCCCCCAGCCTGACCTTCACTACCACCCACACACCGCATCCAGCCTGACCCTCACTACCACCCACACACCGCCCCCAGCCTGACCCTCACTACCACCCACACACCGCCCCCTGCCTGACCCTCACTGCCGCCCACAAACCGCACCCAGCCTGACCCACACTGCCGCCCACACACCGCACCCAGCCTGACCCTCACTGCGACCCACACACCGCCCCCAGCCTGACCCTCACTACGACCCACTCACCGCCCCCAGCCTGACCCTCAGTACCACCCACACACTGCACCCAGCCTGCCCCTCTCTACCACCCACACACCGCCCCCAGCCTGACCCTCACTGCCTCCCACACACCGTCCCCAGCATGACCCTCACCGCCATCCACTCACCGCCCCCAGCCTGACCCTCACTACCACCCACACAACGCACCCAGCCTGACCCTCACTACCACCCACTCACCTCGCAAGCCTGACCCTCACTACCACCCACACACCGCCCACAGCCTGACCCTCACTGCCGTCCACTCACCGCACCCAGCCTGACCCTCACTGCCATCCACACACCGCACCCAGCCTGACCGTCACTACCACCAACACACCGCACCCAGCCTGACCCTCACTACCACCCACACAACGCCCCAGCTTGACCCTCACTGCCATGCACTCACTGCCCCCAGCCTGACACTCACTGCCATCCACACACCGCCCCCAGCCTGACCCTCACTCCAACTCACACACCGCCCCCAGCCTGCCCCTCACTACCACCCACACAGCGCACCCAGCCTGACCCTCACTACCACCCACACACCGCCCCCAACCAGACCCTCACTACCACCCACACACCGCCCCCAACCTGACCCTCACTGCCGTCCACTCAACGCCCCCAGCCTGACCCTCACTGCTGTCCACTCACCGCCCCCAGCCTGACCCTCACAACCACCCACACACCGCCCCCAGCCTGACCCTCACCACCACCCACACACCGCACCCAGTCTGACCCTCACTGCCACCCACACACCGCACCCAGCCTGACCGTCACCGCCACCCACACACCGCCCCCAGCCTGACCCTCACTGCCACCCACACACCGCCCCAGCCTGACCCTCACTGCCACCCACACACCGCCCCCAGCCTGACCATCACTCCAACCCACACACCGCCCCCAGCCTGCCCCTCGCTACCACCCACACAGCGCACCCAGCCTGACCCTCACTACCACCCACACACCGCCCCCAGCCTGACCCTCACTAGCACCCACACACCGCACCCAGCCTGACCCTCACTACCACCTACACACCGCACCCAGCCTGACCCTCACTAGCACCCACACACCGCACCCAGCCTGACCCTCACCACCCCCACACACCGCACCCAGCCTGACCTCACTACCACACACACACCGCCCCCAGCCTGACCCTCACTACCACCCACACACCGCCCCCAGCCTGGCCCTCACTACCACCCACTCACCGCACCAAGCCTGACCCTCACTACCACCCACACAACGCACCCAGCCTAACCCTCACTACCACCCACACACCGCCCCCAGCCTGACCCTCACTGCCGTCCACTCACCGCCCCCAGCCTGACCCTCCCTACCACCCACACACCGCCCCCAGCCTGACCGTCACTACCACCCACACACCGCCCCCAGCCTGACCCTCACTGCCATCCACACACCGCACCCAGCCTGACCCTCACTACCACCCACACACCGCACCCAGCCTGACCCTCACTACCACCCACACACCGCACCCTGCCTGACCCTCACTACCACACACACACCGCACCCAGCCTGACCCTCACTACCACCCACACAACGCACCCAGCCTGACCCTCACCACCAATAACATACCGCCCACAGCCTGACCCTCACTGCCACCCACAAACCGCACCCAGCCTGACCCTCACTGCCACCACACACCGCACCCAGCCTGACCCTCACTGACATCCACACACCGCACCCAGCCTGACCCTCGCTACCACCACACTCCGCACCCAGCCTGACCCTCACTGCCATCCAAACACCGCACCCAACCTTCCCCTCATTACCACCCACACACCGCTCCCAGCCTGATCCTCACTCCCACCCACACACCGCACTCAGCCTGACCCTCACTACCACCCACATACCACACCCAGCCTGACCCTCACTCCCACCCACTCACCGCACCCAGCCCGACCCTCTCTGCCGTCCACTCACCGCCCCCAGCCTGACCCTCACTGCCATCCACACACCGCACCCAGCCTGACCCTCACTGCCGTCCACTCAACGCCCCCAGCCTGACCCTCACTGCCGTCCACTCACCGCCCCCAGCCTGACCCTCACCACCACCCACACACCACACCCAGCCTGACCCTCACCACCACCCACACACCGCTCCCAGCCTGACCCTCACTACCACCCACACACCACACCCAGCCAGACCCTCACCACCACCCACACACCGGCCCCAGCCTGACCCTCACTACCACCCACTCACCGCACCCAGCATGACCCTCACTACCACCCACACACCGCACCCAGCCTGACCCTCACTACCACCCACATACCACACCCAACCTGACCCTCACTCCCACCCACACACCGCACCCAGCCCGACAATCTCTGCCGTCCACTCACCGCCCCCAGCCTGACCCTCACTGCCGTCCACTCACCGCACACAGCCTGACCCTCACTACCACCCACACACCACACACAGCCTGATCCTCACTGCCGTCCACTCACCGACCCCAGCCTGACCCTCACTACCACCCACACACCGCACCCAGCCTGACCCTCACCACCACCCACACACAGCCCCAGCCTGACCCTCACTACCACCCACACACCGCACCCAGCCTGACCCTCACCACCACCCGCACACCGCACCCAGCCTGACCCTCACTACCACCCACACACCGCAACCTGCCTCACCCTCACCACCACCCACACACCGCACCCAGCCTGACCCTCACTACCACCCACTCACCGCACCCAGCCTGACCCTCACTACCACCCACACAACGCACACAGCCTGACCCTCACTACCACCCACACACCGCCCACATCCTGACCCTCACTGCCGTCCACTCACCGACCCCAGCCTGACCCTCACTACCACCCACACACCGCCCCCAGCCTGACCCTCACTGCCGTCCACTCACCGATCCCAGCCTGACCCTCACTACCACCCACACAACGCACCCAGCCTGACCCTCACAACCACCCACACAATGCCCCAGCCTGACCCTCACTGCCGTCCACTGACTGACCCCAGCCTGACCCGCACTGCCGTACACTCACCGCACCCAGTCTGACCCTCACTGCCACCCACACACCACCCCCAGCCTGACCTTCACTACCACCCACTCACCACCCCCAGCCTGACCCTCACTCCCACTCACACACCGCCCCCAACCTGACCTTCACTACCACCCACACACCGCATCCAGCCTGACCCTCACTACCACCCACACACCGCCCCCAGCCTGACCCTCACTACCACCCACACACCGCCCCCTGCCTGTCCCTCACTGCCGCCCACAAACCGTACCCAGCCTGACCCACACTGCCGCCCACACACCGCACCCAGCCTGACCCTCACTGCGACCCACACACCGCCCCCAGCCTGACCCTCACTACGACCCACTCATCGCCCCCAGCCTGACCCTCAGTACCACCCACACACTGCACCCAGCCTGCCCCTCTCTACCACCCACACACCGCCCCCAGCCTGACCCTCACTGCCTCCCACACACCGTCCCCAGCATGACCCTCACCGCCATCCACTCACCGCCCCCAGCCTGACCCTCACTACCACCCACACAACGCACCCAGCCTGACCCTCACTACCACCCACTCACCTCGCAAGCCTGACCCTCACTACCACCCACACACCGCCCACAGCCTGACCCTCACTGCCGTCCACTCACCGCACCCAGCCTGACCCTCACTGCCATCCACACACCGCACCCAGCCTGACCGTCACTACCACCAACACACCGCACCCAGCCTGACCCTCACTACCACCCACACAACGCCCCAGCTTGACCCTCACTGCCATCCACTCACTGCCCCCAGCCTGACACTCACTGCCATCCACACACCGCCCCCAGCCTGACCCTCACTCCAACTCACACACCGCCCCCAGCCTGCCCTCACTACCACCCACCCACCGCCCCCAGCCTGACCCTCACTACCACCCACACACCGCCCCCAACCAGACCCTCACTACCACCCACACACCGCCCCCAACCTGACCCTCACTGCCGTCCACTCAACGCCCCCAGCCTGACCCTCACTGCTGTCCACTCACCGCCCCCAGCCTGACCCTCACAACCACCCACACACCGCCCCCAGCCTGACCCTCACCACCACCCACACACCGCACCCAGTCTGACCCTCACTGCCACCCACACACCGCACCCAGCCTGACCGTCACCGCCACCCACACACCGCCCCCAGCCTGACCCTCACTGCCACCCACACACCGCCCCAGCCTGACCCTCACTGCCACCCACACACCGCCCCAGCCTGACCCTCACTGCCACCCACACACCGCCCCCAGCCTGACCATCACTCCAACCCACACACCGCCCCCAGCCTGCCCCTCGCTACCACCCACACAGCGCACCCAGCCTGACCCTCACTACCACCCACACACCGCCCCCAGCCTGACCCTCACTAGCACCCACACACCGCACCCAGCCTGACCCTCACTACCACCTACACACCGCACCCAGCCTGACCCTCACTAGCACCCACACACCGCACCCAGCCTGACCCTCACCACCCCCACACACCGCACCCAGCCTGACCTCACTACCACACACACACCGCCCCCAGCCTGACCCTCACTAACACCCACACACCGCCCCCAGCCTGCCCCTCACTACCACCCACACACCGTCCCGAGCCTGACCCTCACTACCGCCCACACACCGCACCCAACCTGACCCTCACTACCTCCCACACACTGCCCCCAGCCTGACCCTCACTGCTGTCCACTCACCGCCCCCAGCCTGACCCTCACTCCCACCCACACACCGCACCCAGCCTGACCCTCACTACCACCCACTCACTGCCCCCAGCCTGACCCTCACTACCACCCACACACCGCCCCCAGCCTGACCCTCACTACCACCCACACACCGCCCCCATCCTGACCCTCACTGCTCTCCACTCACCGCCCCCAGCCTGACCCTCACTACCACCCACACAGAGATTTTTTCCCGGGGCAGAAATTGTGAACACGAGGTGTCATAGTTTTAAGCTGGTTGTAGGAAAGTATAGAGGGGATGTCAGAGGTGGGTTCTTTACACAGAGAGCTGTGAGAGCATGGAATGCGTTGCCAGCAGCAGTTGTGGAAGCGAGGTCATTGGGGACTTTTAAGAGACTGCTGGACATGCATATGGTCACAGAAATGTGAGGGTTTGTACATTAAGTTTATGTTCCATAAGGATCAATTTTCGGCACAACATCGTGGGCTGAAGGGCCTGTTCTGTGCTGTACTGTCCTATGTCCTATGTTCTATGAAGTGTATCTGTACCTTTCGACCATCTGCACCCTGTACTGACAGATAGGGCTCCCTCAATACCTTAGAAACCATCCCCCAGTATGTTTATCCCCAGAACACCTCGTAAACCTGTTTGTCAACTTTCAGCAGAAGCAGCCTCAGGGCATTGAGCACAGACTGAATGACTCAGTGACGCTTGGATCAGCTCAGATCAAATTCTCAAGCAAACAGATGGCTGGGGATATTCAGTAACAACGGTGAGGAGAGAGAGGAACAATTCACATTTCAAGTGACCCTTCCTCAAAACGGTCTGTTCTGTAGGAGCTTTCCCGCAGAAATCACTGGATTGAAAGGTGAACTCTGTCTCTGTCTCTTTCTCCCTCTCCCATCAGAGATGCTGCCGGACATGCTTAGCTTCTTCAGCAATCTCTGTATTGATGTTTCAGGTCTCCAGCGGGTCCGTACAGATTGGTTTTAGTGTTGAATTCTCAAGCTTGCTCTGTTCAAGGGATTGAATCCCCTCTGCTACAAAGTGGGGTCAGTTATCTCAGCTAACTGGATCGTGATGCCAACACTGTTGGCTCAATCTCTATCATGTCTGAAATTACCATGAAGGCCCAAGCTTCTCAACCTCGCCCCTCACCTGAGGTGTGTCACCCACCAGGCCTCTCTCTCTGACAGGACAGCAGCTCTCGGGTCCTCCTGGTCTATACTAACTTTCCAACTTTAAAAAGGTACTCCAGGAAGAGAGCTCTTTACAGGGTTCAGGTCAAAATCCTGGAGCTCCCTCCCTGACATCACTGTGGGGCACCCAGGGACTGCAGCAGGAGAGTACAGCTCACCCCCACCTTCCAGGTAACTATTAGAGGGGGTGGGAATCACATGCAAGCCCCATTTGAAAATAAGTTTATTACAGGGTGACGGTGGATGGTCACTAAGACAGTTTCTGTCCCTGTGCTGAAATCAGCATAACGATGAAGCAAAGGGTGGGTTGAAGATGACAGTGATAGCCTTTCGTAGGTTGGTGTTTATTGGAGTTTGTATTGACAGTATGAATGTTTGAGCACTTATTCAAGGGCATGCAGGAAGCTGCCAGAGGAAGTAATCGGGGCTGGTACAATTGTGATATTTGAAAGCCATCAGGATGAGTATGTGAATAGGAAGGGGTCAGAGGGATATCAGCCAAGTGCTAGCAAATGGAATGAAATGAGATGAGAATATCTGGTTGGTATGGTCACGTTGGACAGGAGGGTCTGTTTCCAAGCTGTGTACCTCTGTGACACTGTGCCTCTGAATAGTCTATTACAGAGAGTTTCAGACAGGGCCTGGACTGTGTGTCTCGCTCATACTTCCTCAGAATCTGCAAACCCTATGTCTCCACATTTCCACAAGACTCCATGAAATAGAAAAAAGAGGGTCAGTGCTGAGGGAGTGCTGCACTGTCAGAGGGTCAGTGCTGAGGTAGTACTGCACTGTCGGAGGGTCAGTACTGAGGTAGTGCTGCACTGTCGGAGGGTCAACAATGAGGGAGTGCTGCACTGTCGGAGGGTCAGTACTGAGGGAGTGCTGCACTGTCGGAGGGTCAACAATGAGGGAGTGCTGCACTGTCGGAGGGTCAGTACTGAGGGAGCATGCACTATCCAAAGTTCAGTACTGAGGGAGTGCTGCACTGTCAGAGGGTCAGTACGGAAGGAGAGCTGCACTGTCAGAGTCAGTTCTGAGGGAGAGCTACACTGTCAGAGGGTCAGTACTGAGGGAGTGCATCACTATCAGAGGATCAGTGTGGAGGGAGTGCAGCATTGTCAGGGGGTCAGTGTGGAGGGAGTGCAGCATTGTCAGGGGGTCAGTGTGGAGAGAGTGCAGCATTGTCAGAGGGTCAGTGTGGAGGGAGTGCAGCATTGTCAGAGGGTCTGTGTGGAGGGAGTCCAGCATTGTCAGAGGATCAGTGTGGGGGAGTGCAGCATTGTCAGAGAATCAGTGTGGAGGGAGTGCAGCATTGTCAGAGGGTCAGTGTTGGGGGAGTGCAGCATTGTCAGAGGATCAGTGTGGAGGGAGCGCAGCATTGACAGAGGATCAGTGTGGAGGGAGTGCAGCATTGTCAGAGGGTCAGTGTTGGAGGAGTGCAGCATTGTCAGAGGATCAGTGTGGACGGAGAGCAGCATTGTCAGAGGATCAGTGTGGAGGGAGTGCAGCATTGTCAGAGGGTCAATATGGAGGGATTGCACCATTGTCAGAGGATCAGTGTGGAGGGAGTGCAGCATTGACAGAGAGTCAGGACGGGGGGATTGTTATGCAGTGAGAGAGTCAGTAGTGATGAAGTGCGCACTCTCTGAGGGTCAGTGCTAATGGATGGCCATGCTGTCAGAGTGTCGCACTGTGAGAGGGTTACTACTGATGGAGCGCCACACTCTGAGGTGGTTAGTACTGAGGGATCACCGCGCTGTGAGGGGGTCAGTACTGATGGAGCGCCACACTGTGTCGGACAGTCAGTACTGAGTAATTGCCGCATTGCCAGAGGGTCAGTACTGAGAGGGTGATGGACTGTCAAAGGGTCATTACTGAGGGAGCGCTACACGGTCAGTGTGTCAGTTCTGAGGGAGTGTTGTTTCAGAGGGTCAGTACTGAGGGAGTGCTGCACTGTCAGAGGGTCAGTACTGAGGGAGTGCTGCACTGTCAGAGGGTCAGTGTGGAGGGAGTGCTGCACTGTCAGAGGGCCAGTGTGGAGGGAGTGCAGCATTGTCAGAGGGTCAGTGTGGGGGGAGTGCTACATTGTCAGAGGGTCAGTGCTGAGGGAGTGCTGCACTGTCAGAGGGTCAGTACTGAGGGAGGGCTGCACTGTCAGGGAGTCAGTGTGGAGGGAGTGCAGCATTGTCAGAGGGTCAGTGTGGAGGGAGTGCAGCAGTGTCAGAGGGTCAGTGTGGAGGGAGTGCTGCAGTGTCAGAGGATCAGTACTGAGGGAGTGCTGCACTGCCAGATGGTCAGTGTGGAGGGAGTGCACCATTGTCAGAGGATCAGTGTGGAGGGAGTGCAGCATTGTCAGAGGATCAGTACTGAGGGAGTGCTGCAATGTCAGAGGATCAGTACTGAGGGGGAGCTGCACTGTCAGAGGGGCGGTATTGAGGGAATGCTGCACTGTCGGAGGGTCAGTCCAGAGAGATTGCAACACTCAGAGGTTCAGTACTGATGTAATACTGCACTGTCGGAGGGTCAGTACTGAGGGAGAGCTGCACTGTCGGAGGGTCAGTACTGAGGGAATGCTGCACTGTTGGAGGGTCAGTACTGAGGGAGAGCTGCATTGTCAGAGGGTCAGTACTGAGAGGGTGATGGACTGTCAAAGGGTCATTACTGAGAGAGTGCGGCACGGTCAGTGTGTCAGTTCTGAGGGTGTGTTGTTTCAGAGGGTCAGTACTGAGGCAGTGCTGCAGTGTCAGAGGATCAGTACTGAGGGAGTGCTGCACTGTCAGAGGATCAATACTGAGGGAGTGCTGCACTGTCAGCGCATCAGGCTGGGGGATACCTGCATTGTAAGAGAGTCAGTACTGAGTGAGTGCCACACTGTCAGATGGGCTGAATGGCTTAATTTCTGCTCTCATGTCTTGTGGTCTACGAGGAATATCTGGAATTGTTCAGTACATTTCTGCTTCTGCGTCCTACAGACCCTGCTCAGCAATGATTCCCGTGTCCAGATTCCAGAGACTGTGTTCAAACAGACCGTCTTCATTTGGTTTTTGAACTTGAAGAGGTTCCATCCTCTTTTCCCAGGGTTGGAGGGTTCGTTTCACGTGACTGACCTGCCAGCTCAAAGGGATATTTTCATGCTGCAGGGCTGAGGTTTATTCCTCAGCTTCCGTCTGCTCATCCCAAATGGATCCCACTGCCCCACACTCAGCACAGTCGTGTGTTTCTTATTTGTGAGCTTCCCAATGCTAATCCACTTCCAGAATGACATCCACACTCCTCCAAATCGTATCGCAGGGTAATTGTCTGGGAGAGAGGAGGGCTAAGAGGGGAAATAAAAACCTGAAAGTTCCTTACAGTGACATTAAGGGTGAATTGATAATGACAGAAAGAGTTGGCTGTGGAAGACAGTGAGAGTCTGTGCATGGACCCAGAGGGTGTAGTGAATGGATGCATTTTGTCAGTGCTCACTGGGACAGGGTTGATAATAAATCGTGGAGATGCTCTGTGATACAATTAAATGAGTAAACATATATAGAGAGAGATGGTTCTGAGTGGTCTGGCCTTCTTACAACCCAATAAATCTCCAAAGACGGGGGAAATGTATCTCAGTTTACCGAATGAGGTGATGGAGGAAGTGACAGGTACACTAGCAAACATTTCCAAATCCCCTCTGGCCACAGGAGGGGTGTCTGCAGACTGACCATGTGGTACTGTTATTCAAGAGGGAGCATGGGATATACCAGGCAGCTCCAGGCCGGTCAGGCTAATATCGTGGGTGGGACGTCTGTTGGAAGCAATTTTGGGAGATAGAATTAATCAGCATTTAAAGAGACTGGATTTCATGGAGAACAGTCAGAATGGTTCTGTTAAGGGGAGGTCAGGTCTGACCAATAGGATTGCACTGTTTAAGGAGGTGACCAGGTGTGTAAATAAGGGCAATACTTTCCTGTCGCCTGCTTGGAGGTCAGTGAGGCTTTTATCAGGATCCATACCGGAAACTGACAGTGAACACAAAAACTCCAGATCCCAGGAATTTGGCGCAGAATGCTGAGTGCCAGGAAGCAGACAGTGACGGCCCAATGAGAAATCTCTGTCCGTTCATGTCTCACTGTTGGGGACTTGCTGATGTGGCTGATAGAAAAGATGTAGGTTTGAATGGTGGATGGTTAATCATTGGGTTCATGAATGATATGAAGATTGGTTGGGTGATAAATACTGAGGAGGATAGCCTTAGGTTACAGAAGGATGGAGATGGCCTTGTCAGATGGACCGATCAGTGACAACGGGTGAGGTGCCTGAAGACTGGAGGGTGGTTAATGATGGGCCATTATTGAAGTAAGGCTGCAAAGAACAGCCATTGTACTATGGAGCTGTGAGCCTGATGGCAGTGGTGGGTCAGCTGTTGGAGGGCATTCTGAGAGACAACTTACATACATTTGGAAAAACAAGAATTGATTAGGGATGGTCAGCTTGGCTTTGTTTGTGGAAATGATGTGTCCAACTTGATGGAGCTTTTGAAGGGATGACCAAGGAGACAGATGAGAAGGTTTCACATGGGAGACTGCTTAGTAAAAGGTTAGATGAGATGACATCCAGGGAGAGAGGACAGCACGGTGCCTCAGTGGTTTGATTCTAACTCCCGGTGACTGTCTGTGTAGAGTTTACACATTCTCTCTGTATCTGTACGCGTTTACACCGGGTGCTGCAGTTTCCTCCCACAGCCCAAAGATGCCATGGGAAATGCAGCATTACAGGGATAGAGTAGAGGATGTGAGTCTGGGTGGGATGCTGTTCAGACAGTCAGTGTGGGGCCAATGGACGGAATGGCTTGCTTCTACACTGTAGGAATTCTAAAATTAATCCAGAGAGACAAGTCATGTTCTGGGAACATGGGCTCCAACCTTGAACAGGGGTGGATGTGGGTCCTTACCGTCTGAAGGGGTTTGAACACAGTCTGAGGGGGGAGCTGGGCTGAGCCCTGAAGTGTTGAGGGTGTGAATGTTTTGTGGAGCTACTGTCTGAGGGGCTTTGGGGGTTAAACACAACAAAGTGGTGCTTTCTTAGATATTGAGGGAGCACTTTCTGAGGTACTGAGGGAGCACTTTCTGAGGTACTGAGGGTGCACTGTCTGAGGTATTGAGGCAACACTCTCTGAGGTATTAAGGGAGAAATATCTGAGGTATTGAGGGAGAACTATCTCAGGTATTGAGGGAGCACATCCTGAGGTACTGAGGGAGAACTAAGCAAGGTATTGAGGGAGAACAATCTGAGGTATTGAGCGAGCCCTTTATCAGGTATTGAGGGAGTACTATCTGATGTATTGAGGGAATACTATCTGATGTATTGAGGGAGCACTTTCTGAGGTATTGAGGGAGCACTGTCTGAGGTATTGAGGGAGCACTGTCTGAGGTATTGAGGGAGCACTGTCTGAGGTATTGAGGGAGAACTACGTGGGTATTGAGGGAGCACTTTCTGAGGTATTGCTGGAGAACTATCTGAGATATTGAGGGAGTACTGTCTGAGGTATTAAGGGAATACAATCTGAGGTATTGAGGGAGAACTATCTGAGGTACTGAGTGAGCACTTTCTGAGGTACTGAGGGAGCACTTTCTGAGGTATTGAGGGGGCACTTTCTGAGGTATAGAGGGAGAACTATCTGTGGTACTGAGGGAGCACTATCTTGTGGTACAGAGTGCAGAGGATAGAAAGGAACAGATGCAATTCCCTGATCATTTCCTCAGCGTCCCCGAGGCACTCTGGTGTTGTCATTTGAAATGGAAGCCACTCCCCATTTCAGAAGATTCAGATCATTTTAAACAATCAGTGAAAAATAACAGCAGGATGTGTCTGAAACATGGTCAGTTTGTCCCCCTCACTCTGTCCCCCACTTCTCTATTCCCCCTCTCCATGACCTTCTCTGTGTCCCACTCTCTGTGTCCCACTCTCTGTGTCCCACTCTCTCCTTATCCCCCCTCTCTGAGTCCCCTGCTCTCTGTTCCCCGCTTTCTGTCCCCCGCACCTTGTCACCCTCGCTCTGTCCCCTTCGCTCTGTTCCCCACTCTCTTTGCCCCCTGCTCGCTGTCCCTCTCGCTCTGTACTCCGCTCTCTGTACCTCTTCTATCTCTCCCCCCTCACTCCACTCGCTCTCTCCCCCCACCTCTCTATCCCTCATGTGGTCCCCTCTCTCTGTGCCACCTCCACTCTATCCCAATGCACCCTTTCCCCCGCTCTCTGTACCCCTCGTCTCTACCTCCCTCCTCTCTGTCCCCCGCTCTCTGTCACCCCTCTCTCCCCCTCTCGAGCTGTCCCCATCTCCCTCCCCCTTCTCTCTCTCCCCCACCAGCCCCCCTCTCTCTTCCCCCCATTCGCCCTCTCTCTCTCCCCCTCTCTCTGTCACCCTCACTCTATCCCCCCTCTCTCTATTCCACCTCTCTCTGTGCCCTCTCCCTGACAACCTCTCTCTGTCCACCACTCGCTCTCTGGCCCACTCTCTTGTTCCCCACTCTTTGTTCCCCGCTTTCTGTCCCCCTCGCTCTAACCCCATTGCCCGTCCCCCTCTCTCTTTACCCCCTCTCTCTCCGCCTCTCACTCCCCTCCCTCTCACTCTCCCCACCTCTTTCTCCATCACGCTGTTCCCCTCTCTCTGTCCCCCTCTCTCTGTCCTCCTCACATGTCCCCCCTCTCTGTCCCCGCCTCTCTGTCCCCCCCCTGTCCCCCTCTCTCTGTTTCCCTCTCTCTGACCCTACACACCGATTCCCCCACTATCCCCTCTCTCTGTCGCCCCTTTCTGACCCCCCTCTCTGACCTGCTGTGTCCCCTCTCTCCTTACCACCTCTCTCTGTCCCCCGTGTCTCTGTACCCCCTCTATATTCCCCCCCCTGTGTTCTCCACTCTCTGTTTTCCATCCGTCTTAACCACTCTCTGACACCTCCCTCTGTTCACCCCCCACCCCGCTCTGCCCCCGTCCCTCTCATTCTGTCCGGCCCTCTATGTCCACCCTCTCTCTATTCACCCTGACCCTTCTCTTTTCCCCCCCTGTCCCCTTCTCACTGTGCCCCCTTCTCTGTCCCCACCTCTATATCTGCCCTCTCTCTTTCTGTGCCCATCTCTCTATCCCCCCCCCGTCCCCTCCTCTCGGTCCCCCTCTCTCTGTAGCCCCTCTCTGTCCACCATCTCTCCCTGTCCCCCCCTCGCTGTCCCCCCCTCGCTGTCCCCCCCTCGCTGTCCCCCCCTCGCTGTCCCCCCCTCGCTGTCCCCCCTCGCTGTCCCCCCTCGCTGTCCCCCCTCTCGCTGTCCCCCCTCTCGCTGTCCCCCCTCTCGCTGTCCCCCCTCTCGCTGTCCCCCTCTCTCTCTCTGTCCCCCTCTCTCTCTGTCCCCCTCTCTCTCTGTCCCCCCTCTCTCTGTCCCCCTCTCTCTCTCTGTCCCCCTCTCTCTGTCCCTCTCTCTGTACCCCGCCTTTGTCCACCCTCTCTCCCTATTCCCCATCTCTCTGTCTCCCTCTCTGTTCCCCCTCTCTGTGCCTCCTTTCTATCTCCCACTCTCTCTGTCCCCCTTTTACTGTCCCCCTCTCTCTGTCCTCTTCTCTCTGTCCCCCCTCTCTCTGTCCCCCTCTCTCTGTCCCCCCTCTCTCTGTCCCACCCTCTCTGTCCACCCCCTCTCTGTTCCCCCTCTCTGTCCGTCCTCACTCTGTCCCCCCTCACTGTCCCCTTTTCTCTGTCCCCTCGTCTGCCCTCTCTCTCTCTCTGTGCCCCCTCGCTCTGTCTCTCTGATCTCTGCCCCCTCATCTCTGCCCCACTTCCTCTCTGTTCCCCCTCTCTCTATGCCCTCTCTCTGTCCCCCCTCTCTGACCCCCCTCTCTCCTTACCACCTCTCTCTGTCGCCCGTATCTCTGTACCCTCTCTATGTCCCACCCTGTGTCCCCCTCTCTCTGTTTTCCATCTCTCTTAACCACTCTGTCTCCCAGTCTCTGTCTCCCAGTCTCTGTCTCCCACTCTCTGTCCCCTCTCTCCGCGCCCCCCCGCCCGCGCTCTCTGTCCCCCTATCCCTGTACCCCCTCTCTCTGTACCCCCCTCTCTGTTCCCCCTCTCCCCGTTCCCCCCTCTTTCCTTAACACCTCTCTCTGATTCCCCTCTCTCTGTCCCTCCTCTCTGATGGCCCTCTCTCTCTGTCCGCGCTCTCTCTCTCTGTTCCCCTCTCTCTGCTCCCCCCTCTTTCTGTCCACCCCTCTCACTTTCCACCTCTCTCTGCCTCCTCCCTCTGTCACCACCACTCTCTGTCCCCCTCTCTGTACCCCCCGTTTCCCCCTCTGTCTCCCACTCTCTGCCCCCCTCTCTCGCTGTCCCCCTCTCTCTGTCCCCCGCTGTCTCTCGCCCCTTTCTCTGTCCCCCTCTTTCAGCCCCTGGGTACCCCAATTTCTGTCCACCCCTCGCTTCGTTCCCCCCTCTCTGTCCCCCCTCTCCATCCCACCTCTCAGACCGCCCTCTCTCCTTACCACCTCTCACTGTCCCCACTCTCTGTCCCCTACTCTCTCCCCCACTCTCTGTCACCCCTCTCTCGCTGTCACTCTCTCTCTGCCCCGGGTCCTCCACTTTCTGTCCACCCCTAGCTCCATTCTCTCCTCCATCCCCCCTCTCTATCCCCCCTCTCTGACCCCACTCTCTCCTTACCACCTCTCTCTGTCCCCCGTGACTCTGTACGCCCTCTATTTCCCCCCGTGTCCTTCGCTCTGTTTTCCATCTCTCTTAACCACTCTCTGTCCCCCACTCTCTGCCCCCGGGTCCTCCACTTTCTGTCCACCCCTCGCTCCATTCCCACCCTCTCTGTCCCCCCTCTCTGTCCCCCCTCTCTGTCCCCCCTCTCTGTCTCCCCTCTCTGTCTCCCCTCTCTGTCTCCCCTCTCTGTCTCCCCTCTCTGTCTCCCCTCTCTATCCCCCCTCTCTATCCCCCCTCTCTATCCCCTCTCTCTATCCCCTCTCTCTATCCCCTCTCTCTATCCCCCCTCTCTATTCCCCCCTCTCTATTCCCCCCTCTCTATCCCCTCTCTCTATCCCCTCTCTCTATCCCCTCTCTCTATCCCCCCTCTCTATCCCCTCTCTCTGACCCCCCTCTCTCCTTACCACCTCTCCCTGTCCCCCATGTCTCTGTACCCCCTCTATTTCCCCCCGTGTCCCCCGCTCTGTTTTCCATCTCTCTTAACCACTCTGTGTCCCCCACTCTCTGTCCCCCACTCTCTGTCCCCCACTCTCTGTCCCCACACTCTGCCACCCCCTACCTGATCCCCTCTCTCTGTGCTCCTAACTCTGCCCCCCTCTCTGCACCACCTCTCTCTGTCCCCGCTCTCTCTCTCTATCCCCCTATCTCTTCCCCCCACTCTGTCCCCTCTCTCTCTCTCTGTCCCCCTATTTCGGTCCCCTGTCTCGCTGTCCCCTGTCTCGCTGTCCCCTGTCTCGCTGTCCCCTACTCCGATCCCCTCTCTCTGTCCCCACCTCTCTCTGTCCCCACCTCTCTCTGTCCCCCTCATTGCCCCACCTCTCTCTGTCCCCCTCTCTCTGTCCCCCTCCCTCTGTCCCCCTCCCTCTGTCCCCCTCCCTCTGTCCCCCTCCCTCTGTCCCCCCTCTCTCTGTCCCCCCTCTCTCTGTCCCCCCTCTCTCTGTCCCCCCTCTCTCTGTCCCCCCCTCTCTCTGTCCCCCCTCTCTCTGTTCCCCCCTCTCTCTGTTCCCCCTTCTGACCCCCTTCTCTCTGTCCCCCCTCTCTGTTCCCCCTCTGTGACCCTCACTCTGTACCCCCCTCTCTCCCACAGCTCTCTGTCGTCCACTCTGTCCCCACGTCTCTGTCCCCACGTCTCTGTCCCCCTAAGTCTGTCCTCCTCTCCTGTCACCCCCCTCTGTCCAGCCTCTCTCTGCCCCTCACTCTGTCCCACCCTCGCTCTGTCCACCCTCTCTCTGTCCCCCCGTCTGTCCCCCTTCTCTCTGTCCCCCTTCTCTCTGTCCCCCTTCTCTCTGTCCCCGCTCTCTCTGTCCCCGCTCTCTCTGTCACACCTCTCTCTGTCCCACCTCTCTCTGTCCCACCTCTGTCTGCCACCCCTCGCTCTGTCCCCCTCCCTCTGTCGCTCTCTGTCTGTCCCCCCACTCTCTGTCCCCCTCACTCTGTCCCCCACTCTCACTTTCCCCCACATCTCTGTCCCCACCTCTGTCCCCACGTCTCTCTGTTCCCCTCAGTCTGTCCTCCTTTCTCTGTCACCGCCCTCTCTGTATCCCTTCTCTCTTCCTCCTCTCTCTGTCCCACCCTTGCTCTGTCCACCCTCCCTGCCCCCCTGTCTTCTGTCTCCCCTCGCTCTTCCCCCCCCCTGTCTCCCCTCTCTCTGTCCCCCTCTCTTAGTCCCCCTCTCCACGTCTCCCCTCTCTCTGTCCCCTTTTCTCTGTTACTCTCACTCTATCCCCTTCTCTCTATCCCCTTCTCTCTATCCCCTTCTTTCTGTCCCCTCTCTCTGTCTCCCTTCTCTGTCCCCTTCTCTGTGTCCCCCTCTCTCTGTGTCCCCCCTCTCTCTGTGTCCCCCCTCTCTCTGTGTCCCCCCTCTCTCTGTGTCCCCCCCTCTCTGTGTCCCTCACTCTGTCCCCCAGCTCTCTGTCCCCCACTCTGTCCACACGTCTCTGTTCCCCTAAGTCTGTCCTCCTCTCTCTGTCCGCCCTCTCTCTGTCCGCCCTCGCCTCTCTCTCGCACTCTCCATCCATCTTGCCTTCCCCTCCCTCTACCCCTCTCTCACCCTCCCCCTCTCTTGCCCCCCTCACTCGCGCTCCCCCTCTCTCGCCCTATCCTCTCTCGCTCTCCCTTTCTCTTGTTCTCCCCTCCCTCCCTTCCCTGTCTCGCCCTCTCCCTTCCTCTCGGCCTCCCCTCCCTCCTTCCCCTCTCTGACGGTCCCCTCCCCTTCCTCTCGGCCTCCCCTCCCTCCTTCCGCTCTCTGACGGTCCCCTCCCCTTCCTCTCGGCCTCCCCTCCCTCCTTCCCCTCTCTGACGGTCCCCTCCCCTTCCTCTCGGCCTCCCCTCCCTCCTTCCCCTCTCTGACGGTCCCCTCCCCTTCCTCTCCCCCTCTCTCGCCCTCCCCATCCTCCCTCACCTCCATCCATCTTGCCTCCCCCCTCTCTTGCCCTCCCCTTCATCCCTCTCCACTCTCACCCTCTCCTTCCCTCCCTTCCATCTCACTCCCTCTCCCTCCTTCAAGCCCACCCCGCGCTCGCCCTCCCCTCTATCGCCCTCCCCTCCCTTCCTCCCCTCACTTGCCCTCCTCTCTCACCCTCTCCATTCTTCTCGCCCTCCCTTCCCTCCTCTCTGTTGCCCTCCCCTCTCTTGCACTCCATCTCTCGCCCTTAATTCCCTCCCCTCTCTTGCCCTCCTCTCTCTCACCCTCACCCTTCTCTAACCCTCCCCTCCCTCCCTAGCCTGTCGCGCCCTCCCCTCCGTATCTCCCCTGTCTCCCCCTCCCTCCCTCCTTCCCTCTTGCCCTCTCCTTCCCTCTCGCCCTCTCCTTCCCTCTCGCCCTCTCCTTCCTCGCCCTCCCACCTCTCACACTCCCCTCTCTCACCTTCACCCCTCTCTCACCCTCCACTCCCTCTCATACCCTCACCCTCCCTCACCCCCTCCCCTCCCTCCTTCCCCTCTCTCGCCCACCCCCCTCTCACCCTATCCTCTCTCGCCCTCTCCCTTCCTCGCACCCTCCCCTCCCTCCCCTGTCTCTCCCTACTCTCTCTCTCCCTCCCCTCTCTCACCCCTCCCCTCTCTCGCCAACCCCCTTCCCTCTTTCGCCATCGCCCCTCTCACCATCCCTTCTCTCACCCTCCCCCTGTCTCGCACTCCTCTATCTCGCCCTCTCCCTCCCTCTCGCCCTCTCCCTCCCTCATGCCCATCCCCCTCCCTCTCCTCCCTCTCTCGCCCTCCCCTCTTTCACTCACACCCTCACTCTCGCCTTCACCTTCCTCTCCCCTCTCGTGCACTGTGCTCTCTTGCCCTCCCCGTCTCTCGCCCTCCCCCTCTCACACCCTCCCCCTTTTCTCGCCCTCCCCCCCCCCGTCGCACCCTCCCCTCCCTTCCCTCTCGTCTCCCGGTCTCCCCTCTCTCGACATCTCCTCTCTCATCCTCCTCACTCTCGCCTTCCCCCCTCTCTCTCCTCCCTCTCCCACTCTCTCTCCCTCTCGTGCTTCTCTCTCTTGCCCTTCACTCCCTCACTCCTCTGTTTCAACCTCCGTCTCTCAAACTCTCCCCTCTCTCTCTTCGTCCCCTCCCTCCTTCCTATCTCCCGCCCTCTCCCTCCCTTTTCGTCCCCCCTCGCGCTCCCTCTCTCTCCCATCCCCTCTTTCGCCCTCTCCCTCCCTCTTGACATTCCCTCCCCAACCTCCATCCCATCTCTCGCCCTCCCCTATCTCACCCTATCTCTCCCGTGCCCCCTCTCTCTCTTCCCCCTCTCCTTCACTCTCCCTCCACCTTCTCTCACTCTTGACCCTCCTCAATCAGTGTCTCTCTCTCTCTCCCCCACCTTCCTCCTTTTCCCTCTGACTGAATCGCTCTCCCTCCTTCCCTCCCTCCCTCTGTCTCAGACACATTCAGTCTCCCTGTTCCTTCCCTCTCCCTCTGACCCAGAGACTGTGCGGTGTGGGGTTGGTTGGTCGTGAGGCTGCGTGTGTGTGGGGGGGTGAGATGTGGGAGGTAGGAGGAGGGGAAAATGGGGGAGAGATGGAACTGCTGGAGGGAGACAGAGACAGCAGGACAGAGAGAGTGAGGGTGAGGGGATAGGGAAGATGTGGGCAGGTGGAGAAACCGAGGTTGGGGGAATTGTGTGTGAGAGGGGAAACGAGGGAGTGTGAAGAGGAGAGGTGATGAGGGAGAGAGAGAGAATTGAGGAGAAAGTGAAGGGGAGAGGTAATGGGGAGGCCAGGCTGCAGTGGGGGGACAGAGGGAGTTAACCCCAGCTCCTGAGCTCAGGGCGCGGTGCCCTCCCCTTCCCTGAGGACCAGGACTCGGGGCTGAGTCTGTCTCTCTCCAGCTCAGCTTCTCCAACACAAAGACACACAACAACATCGGTCCCTCTGCTGCTCGGCACGCTGTAATCAGCATTTTTATTGGTTACAAATGGAAGTGATGGATACAGTCAGTGGGATGGTGCCTTTTCTCACTGGCCCCTGAGTTGTGAGAAACATTGAAATGTTTCCCTGTAACCCCCCTGTGGGATAAGGAGGGACAAACCAGCGCTCCCCTCAGTCTGTTACCATAGCGACAGGCTGCTCCATCGCTGAAACACTGAACTGAAATGAGAAAATCCCGGATGGTGTGATTAATGAGGGAATTTGATGGATGGATGGATTTGGGTGAAGGGATATTTCAGCACATTCTTCAGCTGCTGCCTGAACTTAGTCTGGGTCACGGCATAAATCGCGGTGTTTGTGCAGCAACTGAGGAGCTGCAGCATGAAGCCCAATTCCCGCACAAACCAATCGAGAAACACAGGGGTATGCACAATAAACCTCATCCGGTTCCATATAGAATACAGCATGAACGTTGACCATAACAGGATGAAATTGGCCGAGATCACAAACAGTAAAATGATGGATTTTTTTCGGTTTCTCATTTCAGTGTCAGACTGAGCGTCCCCATTGGTGTGAGCGCGGAGTCTCCTGCGGGCTCTGCTGGTCACTAAAATGTGTCTGACGGTGAGAACATTGAGCAGCAGAATCAGGAGAAATGGGACACACGGGGTTAGAATGTGGTGGAGGAACTCGATTGTGACCCAGACACTGGACAATTGAACAGCGTCTGTTACATCACAAAACCAGGGGGCGTTCATCAGCCGATACCGAGCCATGAGCATAAAATACCAGGAAATGTTCTTTAAACAGCTCAGCACAGTCACTGCTCCCAGAACCACAGCCGCCGTTTTCTCACTGCAATATTTACTTTTCAGCTTCTGGCAACAAATGGCCACAAACCGATCAAAGGTGAAAGTGACGGTGAACCAGACAGAGCAGTCAGTGGCTGCATAAAGCAGGGCGGCGTGGATATTACACACGGGGACAGAGTACCTCAGGAAATAAAACTGTTCCCGATAAACAATGGGAATGTGTCTCAGGATCAGGTCGAGGATAATGACCAGGAGATCCGCCGCTGCCATGGCCCCCAGGTAACGTCTGACACATGGAGACAATCCACAATCTTTATAAAGCAGGACGTAGATGGTCACTACGTTAACTGTGAGGAAGGAAAACAAACCCATTATCCATCAGCCTGGAGGCAAAGGGACCCGTTTGATCGGGGACCCAGTGAGATTTTCAAATGTGTCCCTGTATTCAGGGATTTATTAAAATAATTGGACCTGGAATAACAAATGGGAAGGTCGGAATTACTGACAAAAATGTGACAGAAACCACAAGAAACCCTCCCTCCCCAAACACACAGAGACACATCCATAAGGACAGATGGTTTCTAGAACATTCCGACACACTCGATCACTCGAGAGCAGGCACAGGTCACTCCTTCCCAGTTCCTAATACGGAGGGTGGGAATGTTGCTGTCCTGAAGGATTCTCTCCCAGTTTCCTGAAGACAAACAGAGTTTGGGAATTCCTGTATTTTGGTCTAAATTGTGGTCGATCCTGTGTCGTGAAGAAATGTAAACGCAGGGAAAACGTATTCACCCCTTTAACTGCCTGAGGGGCCTTCGGAACAGTGTCTCCTTCTCCCTGGAACGGGATCTCCTCCCTCGGGATCTTATCGTTTGTTCAATTCACTGACGTCCGGCCGTTCACAAACAAACAACGTCAGGGACAGAACGTTCCGGGGAATGTCAGTTATAGAATGTCAGGGACAGAACGTTCCGGGGAGTGTCGGTTATAGAACGTCAGGGACAGAACGTTCCGGGGAATTTCGGTTATAGAATGTCGGTGACGGAACGTTCCGGGGAATGTCAGTTATAGAATGTCAGGGACAGAACGTTCCGGGGAGTGTCGGTTATAGAATGTCAGGGACAGAACGTTCCGGGGAATGTCAGTTATAGAATGTTGGGGAGAGAACGTTCCGGGGAATGTCAGTTATAGAATGTCGGGGGCAGAACGTTCCGGGGAATGTCAGTTATAGAATGTCGGGGACAGAACGTCCCGTGGAGCTCCTTGACCTGTCTATCACTTTTCACCCCTATTCACCCCACCACCATGATACACTGTGCACAGGTTACATATCTGTCCAGCACCGAGAGCTGTGCAGACCACATCATTGTATTATCTATAAACCTCAACCAGACAGTCTGACCAGCACAGAGACCTGTGCAGTGATCACCCGTGAATTCATATGTAAACCCAGCAGCAGTTACCCTCCCAGCATGTAGGACTCTGTACCCCACCCCAGTGCATTGATCTGTAACCCAGGAGCAGTTACCCTCCCAGCATGTAGGACTGTGTACACCACCCCAGCGCATTGCTCAGTAACACTGTGTTAGATCCCTGCCCAGTGTGGGGAAACTTGCAGCCCATGCTGGAAGTGACAGGACCTCCAGCTCCCACCAATTTACAGCTCCATATCGATATTGTGCCATGTCAAGGGGGTGCTGTGGGTGTGAACATCACTGCCAGAGAGAGATGGCGGGGGAATCAGTTTAAATATCATCACATGGGATGGGTTTGTGGTATAGACATAGAGGAGGAGACTGAGAGATAGTGTCATGGACGGCTGTGTTCTCAGGTTTCAGAATACTGAAATGTAGACACTTCGATAGCATCCGGTTACATGAGCCAGTCTTCCCAGGAAAGACGGGAAAAGGGGACATTGGTGTGAGGTGAAATGATGGAGTTTGGATGAACGTTTGTTCTACAGCTTTGTAATTGGGAGTAGTTACAACAGAATCTCTGACTCACTGGGCAGAGAGATTATCTGTACGTGGCCAAGCTAGATTCCTGGTGCTATCCTATCAAACACAACTCATTGACGACCCACACACCCCACCCCCACCATAGTGTCCCTCTCATTCAGTACCAGCTTGGTTCTCCCACCCATCATGGCTGGAGGGACTCACAGTCGCCCGGGTGCCCCTGGATATTCCATGACCCCTGGCACTGGTGCCGTCTTTAAAAGGCCAATGGGTACACGGCTGACCTTTCTCAGTTAGGAGCTGCCCTGTACAGTTTACCCCGAGCATGAAAGATATGGGGCAATTACACCACGGTTTGTCGACTGGGGCACGGAGGTCCTGGTGGATGGGCTAGTACAGAGGGTGACCATTCTCTTCCCAGAGAGAGCCACACCAGCAGACCCACTGAGCATGGTCTGTGCTCCCCACCCAGCTCAGTGCAGTTTCTGTGATCTGAAGAAATGTCCAGCAATACAGCACATGCATCAAAAACCTTCCCCGCTCTGTCAGGATAAGGGTCACTGTGTTCTCTCTGCTCCCTCACACTCACGGTATATCTGTTATAGCACCGACCCCCGAACAAAGCTCTTGCTCATATACACGCGGCGCTCTCTGTTCCTTCAGCCCCTTTATAATGGCACGGCCTGTTTTAAACTGTCTTTCTTTATCTTTCATATCAAAGTGCATCACCTCATACTGCTCTGCGTTGATCCCTATCTACCAGCGTGTCACTGTCCTGTTAGAGTTCCACACTGTCCTCCATAGACTTTACAATCCTTGCAGGTTTGGTACCATTTAGAAACATTAAGATTGTCACAGTCCCCATGAAACAACTGAAATCCTGTCCCACACACAGGAGTGTGAGCAAGTGAGATACTGATATATTCCCAAGGACAGAGTCAAATAATGACATACTGTCAATGGATCAACAAAAATCCTGACATATACGAGACAGAGTAGATGAAATATTGACAAACCACAGAGCAAGAGAAATCCTGATAGGTTCCACTTATCTATATTCACCAGGGTATAATGGGATGAAGTTGAAAGCGTGTACTGTACCTTTAAGAGAGAGTGAATGCTGCTCTGAACTGAGAGCTTACAAGTACCTGTGATATGAGAGGATGGCAGACCCAGAAACAGTATATTACTACAGAGCTGGAGTCTGGTTATAAGCAGTTAAGAGATAGAGGGTCTTTCAGATCACTTTCAGTGTTAAAAAATACATTGTTGTTTTTATTTAATCAGTGGAATTTGGGAGTTCTCTGTCACTCATATTTTAACAGTTTCGAGGTGAATTGAGCATTTATTTATGTTTAGTTTAAATTACCAGATGAGATCTATGCTGTGCCCTAACAATTGCTGTGTGTGTATCTGTGTGTCTCTGTGTGGGGCAAGTCTGGCTGTCTCTGTGGTGCTTAAAGTGATGCAATGTCACCCTCTGCTGGCCTCCCCACGCCACTGCACCGGCATTGGCAGAGGGTGAAAACCAACAGGAATTCACTCAGAGAGGGGGAGGGAGAGGGCAGCTGCTCACAGCACCATCCAAACTGATGTCTTATCCATGTACTGATCTAAATATCCTTTAAACGTTGTAACTGTCCCTGTTTTCACCACTTGCTCTGCAAGTTCATTCCACACACAAGCCAGCTTCTTCTAAAATAATTACCTCTCATGACTTTTGTAAATCTTCTTTCCTCGCACCTTAAAATATCACTCAGTTTTGAATCCCCAACTCTCGGTAAAAGACATCAGCCCTTCAGCTTATCTGTACCCCTTATCATTTTATAAACCTCTGCAAAGTTTCCCCTCTATATAATATACTCTAGGGAAAAAAAGTCCCAGCCTACCCAGCCTCTCCTTATAGCTCAATCTCTCCATTTGCAGCAACATCCAGGTTAAACTCTTCTGAACCCTCTCCAGGTTAATAATATCAAGGTCAATAATATCAAAGTGAACAGTCAATGTATTTTATAAGGGTAATGGAGACCAAAACTAGAGGACATAGTTGTAAGGTAAGAGGGGAAACATTTAAAAGTGACCTAAGGGGCAGATGTTTCACCCACAGGTTGGTGTGCCTGTTGAATGAGTGGGCAGGATGACCAGACTGGACACAGTATTCCAGAAGAGGTCTCACCAATGTCCTGTACAACCTCAACATGACGTCCCAATTCCGATACTCAAAGGTCTGACCATTGAAGACAAGTGTGTTAAACACCTTCTTAACCACATTACCTATATGAGATGCAAATTTTAAAGAATTATACCTGATGGCCGAGGTCTCTGTTCTACAACACCGCCAAAGGCCCTGCGTTTAATTGTATAAGTCCTGCTCTTGTTGGATTTACCAAACCCAGTATCTCGCATTAGTCCAAACTAAACTCCATCTGCCACCCCTCAGCCAGTGAGTGACATTACCACCTCCTCACCTTCCCCGTTTAATTTTAAAATGTCCCCCCCCCTCTCCAGGAGGCCTGCACACTCCGGCCTTCATTTTCACAAAGACCCTGAGCTTGGTTTGCCTTGTGTGGTTAGAGGGAGGAGGGACAGATTGCAGACACAGTCAGTGGGGAGGAGAGGCTGGAAAGTATCCTTTCATGGCGTGGTATCATTTCATGGTTTGAGACACATGTGAGAGTTGAGTTATACTGATCGGTGTTTTGGGACCAGAAATTATGGTCTTTCTCCGTGTCTGATGTTCAGTAATAAAGATCTACTTGAGACCCTTCATTGGGCAGAATATGTCTGCAGGATTCCTTTCCCTAATATAGTAGACTACAGATAATAGCGATTAAAGATGGTCAGAGTTAATTTCGATCTTGCACTTGTTTAACAAAACAAAGTGTTTTGTGTAGTTCAGTAATGGTAACCTGATTATAATAAATCCACACCGAGCTGAATGCTGTACCTTAAAATGTGACCCAAAATCTGGGTATAGTAGTGTCGTGGGTAGTGTCCCTGTCTCTGAGCCATGACTCTGGGTTTGATTCCAATTCCTGAAATTGTTTGGTAGTGTTCCTAGCTCTGGACCAGAAGGTGTGGATTCATGTCCTGCCTGTTGCAGAGGTATGTCTCAGCATGTCATAACAGACTGATGAACAAACACACGGGAGAATAATGTTACAGCTTTATGGGTATTGCTGAGTGGTGCTCGTGTCCCTACCTCCGGGCACAAAGGTCTAGGTGTAAATCCCACAGAAGTGTCTCCTAATATATCTGAACAAACTGATTAAACTAGTTTTAGAATTGTGACTTGATGGAGAAAGAACAGGTGTCGGTGTTGAATGTCAGCATTTCGGCCCAGGATCATTGAAAGTACAGCCATTCGTGTTGATTGAAGTCACATTTCGCAGCAGTAAAGGTTTATAAAATCAGAATGGTCATGGATAGGGTTTGTAGTCAAGGTTTTTCCCCAGGTTAGGGGCGCTCAAAACTAGAGGATATTGGTGGAAATTGAGAGGGGAAAGGTTTTGAAGAGGCCTAAGGGGCACCTTTTCACACAGAGGGTGGTGTGTATATAGAATGAGCTGCCAGAGGAAGTGGTGGAGGCTGGTACAACTCCATCATGTAAAAGGCATCTGGATGCTGACAGACCTACCAAGATTTTCCAGCAATTTCTGTATTTGTTAAAACATTAATTTTAACACCGGTATCTGTGTTAGCTGTTTGGATACAGAATTGGCTGGCCAACAGAAGACAGCGAGTGGTAGTGGAAGGAAAATATTCTGCCTGGAAGTCTGTGGTGAGTGGTGTTCCACAGGGATCTGTCCTTGGGCCTCTACTGTTTGTAATTTTTATAAATGAGTTGGATGAGGGGATTGAAGGATGGGTCAGCAAGTTTGCAGATGACACGAAGGTTGGAGGTGTCGTTGACAGTATAGAGACCTGTTGTAGGCTGCAGCGGGACATTGACAGGATGCAGAGATGGGCTGAGAGGTGGCAGATGGAGTTCAACCTGGATCAATGCGAGGTGATGCATTTTGGAAGGTCGAATTTGAAAGCTGAGTACAGGATTAAGGATAGGATTCTTGGCAGTGTGAAGGAACAGAGAGATCTTTGTGTGCAGGTACATAGATCTCTTAAAATGGCCACCCAAGTGGACAGGGTTGTTAAGAAAGCATATGGTGTTTTGGCTTTCATTAACAGGAGGATTGAGTTTAAGAGTCGTGAGATCTTGTTGCAGCTCTATAAAACTTTGGTAAGACCGCACTTGAAATACTGCGTCCCGTTCTGGTCACCCTATTATAGGAAAAATGTGGATGCTTTGGGGAGGGTTCAGATGAGGTTTACCAGGTTGCTGCCTGGACTGGAGTGCTTATGTTATGAAGAGAGGTTGACTGAGCTCGAAGTTCTTTCATTGGAGAAAAGGGGGAGAAGAGGGGACCTAACTGAGGTATTCAAGATTATGAGAGGCATAGATAGTGTTGATAGCCAGAGACTATTTCCCTGGGCAGAAATGGCTAACACGAGGGGTCATAGTTTTAAGCTGGTTGGAGGAACGTATAGAGGGGATGTCAGAGGCAGGTTCTTTACACAGAGAGTTGTGAGAGCATGGAATGCATTGCCAGCAGCAGTTGTGGAAGCGAGGCCATTGGGGACATTTAAGAGACTGCTGGACATGCATATGGTCACAGAAATGTAAATGTGCATACATGAGGATCAATGGTCGGCACAACATGGTGGGCTGAAGGGCCTGTTCTGTGCTGGACTGTTCTATGTTCCATGTTCTATGTATTCTGAATACATTAACCATTTTATTTTTTTAATGACACAGGGACATATAAACATATCTTCAAATCGACCGAGACCATTTTCTGCTCAGGGTATGGCTCTGTGTATGACAGCAGCAATGATGCACCGACATGGAACAGGGAATGTGATGGAGACATAGTTTGGACAATGTACAAGGAGACCTCACATGGTCCAGTATTGGGAGAGAATGACATTATTGTGTGATTCAACTCAGGGAGGGAGAAAATGTCATCTGCCCGAGAAGAAACTGCCTGTTGCACTCTCTCTCCTGCATTATTCCTCATCACAGTAACGTGTACGAGCTAAAACAAGACTCTCCTGTTATTGTTACCATTCTTATTTTTATAGAATCCCTGCAGTGTGGAAACAAGCCCTTCGGCCCAACAAGTCCATACTAACCTTTCAAAGACTAACCTTCCCATGCCCTTACAGTTACCCCTGACTAGTGCACCTAAAGTAGAAATCGCTGAACACTATGGACTATTTGACCAACCCACTTGAATTATACAGCTTTGGGCTGTGGGAGGAAACTGGAGCACCCATCAGAAGCTCACGCAGACAAGGGGAGAAGACGCAAATATTGGGACCATAGGGAGTAAGTTTACAGATGACATCAGAAAAGTGGTGTTGCAGATTATCTCAGAGTACAACAAGATCACAAATAGATGGAACAAAGGGGCAAGGTGTGACAGATGAAGTTTAACTTAGATAAATACGAGGTTACGCATTTTGGGTAGGCAAATCAGGGCAGAAATTACACATTTAATTGTAAGGGCCTGGTGAGTGTTGTGAGACAAAGGGAAATAGGGCTGCAGGTACATTGTTCTTGAAAGTGGAGTCGAATGCAGGCAATGCGGTACAGAACACATTTTACAAATTTGCCTTAATCAGTCAGAGCATTGAGTATAGGAGTTGTGGTGGCATGTTGTATCTGTACAGGATGTTGGTGAGACCACTTTAAGAATACTGCGTACATCTTGGTTTTCTGCAGAAAGGATTTACACGGATGTCCCAGGACTGGAGGTTTGAGCTTGAGCGAGAGGTTGATTAGTTTGAGGTGTTTCTCCCTGGAGTGTCAGAGGCTGAAGGGTGACATTTCAGAGGTTTATAAAACCATCAGGGGCATGGATATTCTGAACAGGCATGTTCTGCTCCCCAGGGTAGGGGAGATCAGAACAGGAGAGCATAGGTTGGAGGGGAGAGGGCGAATGATTTAGAAGGGACCTGAAGATAAATGTTTCACACACACAGTGGTGTGTGTACATAAAGTGCTGTCAGAGGAAGTGCTGAAGGCGGTTACAATCGCACATTTAAAAAGTATCCGAAAGAGGAGGGATATTGGCCAAATGCTGGCAAATGGGACTGGATCAGATTTGAAATCTGATCGGAGTGAACAGATTGGACTAACGGGTCTGTTTCCGTTCTGTATGACTCTCTGATTCTGTAAGAGGGATGACGAAAAATTCTGAAAGTACCGTTCAAATCCGAATCCTCTTCACTGGAAGTTTATCGTGCCTCTATGTTCACATTGATTGAAAGTTGCGTTAGTGAAATATTTGACAAAGAACTGAGTAATGGATAATGGGACACAGACAGGAAAGTGCGGCTGAGACCCCAACCTGATCATCCACAATCTTAGTGCCTGGTGGAGAAGGTTCAACGTATCTAATGACTCACTCCTGTCCCTCAATCCCGTGGTCCTGTGCTCCATTCAGACCATTAAGCCTGTTAGGCAGGAGCATTTAGAGACTACTTACTTCTATAACCTGTTGCACAGAAACAGAGGAGATCATTCAGCCCTGCAAGACTGTCCCACACCCGTTGAGGTGATTTGGGAAATGTAATTGTAAAACCCAGGCTGGGGATGAAAGAGGCCCCTCATCTCTCTTTACAGAGCTTCCCCTCTCTGAAACGTGTGCTCCATTTGTTGGTCATGTTGTAGACCCAAATTCATTATGAATACAGCTCCCATACCTCACCCAGAGATGGCTCACAAAATCCTCTGGTCTCCCTGACGGCAACATTCAGTAACAGAACATTCATGAAAATAACACCCACTAACTTTCCAATAACAGAATGTGAGAACATCAGACACAGGGCCAGGTCGTTCACTCCCCAAACCTGCCTTGTCCTCCACTAAGATCATGACTGATCTGCTCTTGGTCTCAAATCCTCTTTCATACCCAATTCTTCATCGCCCTCAACTCTCTGATAGGACACAAGTGGTCAGGTAAAAATGACTGGCCCTGATATCAAGGCTTCTGTTGACTTCTGTTGACATCAAGGAGCTTAACAAATGTGAACTTAATGGGTATCAGAGAAAACTCTCCAGTGTTTGGAATCATGCATTGCACAAAGGAAGATGTTCAACATCTCAGTCCTGGGTCACCTCTGTGGGAGATCCTCAGGGTAGCTTCCTCTTCACAAACTTCTACAGCTGCTTCATCAATGTCTCCCCGCCCCCACCCTCCCCACCATAAGATCAGAAGTGGGGATGGTCACTGAGGATTCCACAATGTTCAGAATAATTTGACACCCCCGTCAGCTCCTGAATTGGACTGTGTCCATGTGCAGCAGGACATGGACTGCATTGAGGCTTGTGCTTTTAAAGAGTCCGTAACATTCATATAAAGGACTGTCTGACACTGCACATTGCCACAGTAAAATAACAGTTCATTCCGCACCTCACACTGGTTTCACAGGAATATGAGGAAGTCGTTCAGCCCATTGACACTATTGGAGAAGAACAGGGACAGCCCATTCAGTGCCTCCAGCCTATTACTCAGGAAGAGAAGGATTCTAGTGTGATGGGCCACACCAGAGCCCCTCGACAATATTTGAAGGCGGTAGCCGAGACTCTAATGTTTTCTTATTTTAAAGAAAATGTAAAGTGTCTGTTCCAGATGCAATGTGACTGGTCAAACAACTCAGTGTGAAGCAAAACACCATTTACTTAAACACGATAGATGAAATAAAACCAAAGAAAGAAGAATTTAGAATAACGTAATTATATTGGACGAGTTAACAGAATAATAGATCTAGGACCTAATACTAATGAACTGTTCCAATACTGGAAAATCACATGAACACAGCCCTTGGCAAAAAGGAATATTCAGACACTGAATGACACAAATATTTCTCCAATTCAGGATTTAAAAACAGCACCAAGAGAAAATTCACAGAGAGTAGCTGCCAGGAGACATTCACTAAAGCTTTCAACTTGGTGGAGACCCCAATGATTTCTGATGTTACTGAGAAACCAAAACCCAGAAATCCTAATCTGCGAGAGCTGACCACACCCATTCCATCTGCAGTAAAATAAACCTAAGGCCTCACTAGTTGTTTACTCAAGTGGTCTTAACTAGCCAGCTTGGTAACGGTCATTCAATCTCTCTCGTAAAAGAAACCAGAACAAAATACCTTCTTAAAACCTACAGCATCATCACACTAGTCAGCACATCGAGCTGTCATACAGGAACCAGGGTTACCCAATCAGGCCCTTGGCCCTGTCCAATTGGACGAGGAAGAAGCCAGTCAGTCCCTTGAGTCACTTATACAGGAACAGGAGGAGGCCATTCCCACCTCAATGCACTTACACAGGGGCAGAATGAGGTAATTGATGCTGATTCCTGATGAACGGCTTATGCCCGAAACGTCAATTCTCCTGCTGTGCTTTTCCAGCAAACCACTGTCTGCTCTGATCTTCAGCATCAACAGTCCTCGCTGACTCCTAACTGATGCTCTAACATGATGAACAAGTGGAGCAGAGGCTGCACAGACAGACTGCTCCACGTTGTTCCTCGTAGCTCCATCTGTCATGATACACACGTGGGACTTTAATGCGGTTTTCTCGCGGTGAGGAGGGAAGCCATATGTCTTGTGTGAAGTCACAAGAAGGCACCTTCCATCTCCGAGAAGCCAGCCTGGTGTTCTCTGTGTAAGGCGGGAGCTGGTGGGAACGGCTACCTGTTTCAGATGGAAGGTATTGTGGCTGCTGTTGGGGATTGTGAGCAACATGGCGTTCAGTACGGGTTCACACGCCGCCTACACAATAACGTGAGGAGAGTTAATTTAGGCATATAAACTATTAGGAAAGTCACGTTAGATTGATAAATGGACTCTCTAAGTTCAAATAATGCTGATCTTCTTCATGTTAATCTTGTCTAGTGCACGTCCTGTTCAGTGTAACCTGTATGCCTTACTCTGTCCAAGTCTATTTCCACCCTATGATCTGTCTGGCCATGCTGACTATGATCTTCCTCCGCTGCTCATAAATAAAGTGATTCCCTGTCCTGAGGTACACGTGACAATAAATCAAACCAACCAATCCTTGATAAAGTATGGAATTTCTCTCCCTGTCAATGTCTCTTTTGGAAGTAACTGATCGCTGCCACTCCTCATGTTTAACGTCACCGTGTCTTCGTCTCTCACAGCTCTACTGATTAAACGCTCAGCTTCTTCACTCTATCCTCGTGATACCATCACCCGTGTCTGTGGTAAGGAGATCATTCCTTACAAAGGAGATCAAATCCGTAGAGTGTGTCCCAACAAGGCCCTAAAACAGCAGGAAGATGGCATTACTTATGTACTCGAATTATCTTACAATGAAGGACAGCACACCATTGACTGCACCCATTACTTACACAGGATTTGATTCGAAGCAGTCAGCAGAGACTCGTGAGTGGGAGATCATGCTTCCCAAATTTGTTAGAGTTCGTTGATGAAGTGACCAAGCAGGTTGATGAGGGCCGCGCGGTAACCATAGTCTCTATGGATAACAGTAAGGCCTTTGATAAGGTTCCACATGGCAGACTGCTCTGGAGAATTACATCATGTGGAATGCTGGGGAACTGGCCAATTGGATGCATAGTTGGCTTGATGGTCGGAAGCAGGGGGTTTAGTGGAAGGATACTTGTCAGACTGGAGGCTGGGTCCATAGCTGTCTGTTTTGGTTAATTTGGTTGAGAATGTACAAGGCATGATTAGTAAGTTTGCAGATGACACTACAATAAGTGGGAGCATAATCATTGAGGAAGTTTATCAGAAATTGCAGCAGGACCTTAATCAGTTGGGAAGTGGGCCGAGAAATGGCAAATGGAATTTAATAAAGAAGTGTGATGTCTTCCATTTTAGAAACTCAACTCAAGGTAGGAGTTGCACTGCGAATGGGAGGGCCTTAAGGGGTGTAGTGGGCAGTGAGACCTTGGTGTTCAGGAGCATGGTTCTCTGAGAGTGGAGTCACATGTAGACAGGGCAGTGAAGAAGGCATCTGGCACACAGACCTTCATCAGGCCGGACATTGAGTATGGAAGTTGGGAATTTATGCTGCAGTTATACAGGACTTTGGTAAGGCCGCACTTGGAGTATTCTGTTCAGGTTTTGTCACTTTGTTATAGGGAGCACATGTCTATCTCCTAAGGAAGTTATTACGGTACCTTGCTGTGGCAACTGACAGGGTACCCTTCATTGTTCAGTACTTCCCAGGAGCTGACAAATTATACCATGTTCTTCGTGACCTCCAACACATTATCAATGAGGATGAGCACCTCGCCAAGACCTTCCCCACACCTCCACTGCTTGCCTTTAAACAACCACCAAACCTCCAACAGATCATTGTTCATAGCAAGCTGCCCAGCTTTCAGGACAGCGCCATACAACCCTGTCACGGTAGGCACTGCAAGACGTGTCAGAATGTGGACATGGGTATTACCATTACATGTGAGGACACCTCCCACCATGTACATGGCAGGTACTCATGTGACTCAGCCAACATTGTCTATCTTATACATTGCAGGCAAGGGCGCCTGGAGGCATGGTACATTGGGGAAACCGAGCAAAGGCTACGACAAAGGATGAATGGGCACCACACCACAATCAACAGACAGAAGTGTTGCCTCCCAGTTGGGACACTTCTGCGGTACTGGACATTCGACCTTGGGTGACCATCCTCCAAGGCAGACTTCAGGACAGTCAACAGCGAAAAATAGCCAAACAGGGCTGATAGCTAAGTTCAGTACCCATAGGGAGGGCCTCAACTGGGCCCTTTGGTTCATCATACTACAGGTGACCACCATTGCACTATATACATACACAGACACAGTTACACACACACACACACACACACTCCTATACACACACATACACACGGACACACATATACACAGACATGCACACAGACACTCATGCACACCCTTACAGACACACACACTCCCATACTCACACATGCATCCTCTCAGAGACTTAGACCACTCTACACTCATGCAGGCACATATACCCTCTCTCTCACAGACACTCGCAAACCCCCACCCCAGACACATACACACTTCCACTCACACATGCACCCCCTCACTGAATTAAGACACTCTGCAATCACGACACACACATGTACACTCTCTCTCACACTTACAACCCCCAAACCAGACAGACGTACACACAGACAGACACAAAGACCCACATGCGCCCATACGTTTTGTGGGGTGAATTTGTACTTGCAGAGTTACATTGTACTTTGCTCAAAAACAGTAAAACTCTGTTATCTGGCTTTTTAGGTTAGAATTGATCTAAAATCATGGCATAGACAGAGAACACAGGGCGCTAACACCTTCGACATATTGTCTAAATAACCCAATTGTTACAGTTAACCTGAGAATGCAACTTAAAAAAAAAGTTTTTTGATTTACACACGGAAGAAGGTAAACTATCATGGTTTTTGAACAGATGAAAGACTCAACAGACAATCAAGGTAATTTTCAATGTGTAGCTTCAGTTACATCATATCGTAATTTTTTTTGCTATAAATGCTGTGCCTTACAATTTTGTCCCCCACAATCACCTGAAGAAGGTGCGGTTCTCTGAAAGCTACTGTGCTTCCAATTAAACCTGTTGGACTATAACATGGTGTTGTGTGATTTTTAACTTTGGACACCCCAGTCCAACACCAGCATTTCCAAATCATGATTACTGTGAAGTGGAATCGTACTAATCGTTCTCCAGCACTCTGGCACCTCCCCAATGGTCAGATTCTAAATAAAATTAATGTTAGAGGTCATCTCGCCACGTTATTCATGCTCTTCGCAAGCATTATTGTGAGATTTTCTCTAGAGTTATGCATGTAGAGTAGAGAAGGACAATGATTTTAAACAATGCTGTGTATTACCCTAGAGAGCTGAGATTGCTCTGAACTGGATGGAAACCTTTCAGCAGCCTGGTAATGTTTTTGCTGCCTCTGTACAGGATCTTAGTGAGATCACATTGGAGTAGTGTGTAAAGAATTTTTCTACTCAATGAAGAAAGTGTATTGTTATATTGGAAGGAGCTCAGAGATAGTTCCCTCAACTGATTCCTGCAAAGAAAGTGTCTTAGGATGGAGAGTTATCAGGAAAGTGGAACCGAGGCCTCGATAACATCAGCCATGATTGTATTCAATGGCGGAGCTGGTTCGAGGGGTTGGATTCCTGACTGATGCTCCTCGTCCACACTCAGCCTTTCGACCGTAATACACAGTATAGAGGGAAGACTGTCTATCAAACAGGAAGCAGGCTCTCCGGATAAATCAGTCTTAATCAGTTTGTCAGAACGTCACCAGTGGAGTCACACAGTGACCAGTGCGGGGACCTCAACTATTTACAATCTACATCAATGATCAGGAGGTTGGAACAGATATCCAGATACTGAGTTTGGTGATGTCGCTTGGATAAGCAAGAGATTAAATTATCAAGAGAGGGTGGAGTGTCTGCGAATAGATACAGAAAGTTAAAGACAATGGATAATAATCTGGCAGGTGCAATACAACATAATATAACCTGTAATTTCATTTACAGGAATAATGGAAGGCAGTATGTTACTGAAATGGAGAGGGATTACAGGACTTCATGATACTGTGTACTGGGGGGTTCACTCAGACCCGTTCAGACATGGAAGGTTTTTCTCCATCCCTGATGGTCTGCTCATTGACAATCCGAGTGACCCCATTGCTCTCTGTACACATGGAATACTTTTGATGTGGTTGGTTGGTGTTGGGGATGGGGTTTTGAAACGTGTAGTAAGGGGATGGCCTTTATCCAAGATACAATTATTCCTTTCTATATGGAGACCCGTAGACGATGGGAATGGCTGCCTGCTTCTGAATGAAGGAACTATGGCTGCTTTCAGGACAGGGGTATTCACCAACATAATATACTGTACATGGACAACCTGTAACATTAATAGAGTGTGAGCTCCTTCAGTTCCTCTACCTCTCCCCATGTAATGGCTACTCGGCAGATTCCATGTTCACCTTCGGGAATCTCACTATACTGGGAAAATAAGGATACACCTGGCAGCTTCCCGCTGAGGGAGAAGCAATGTATTGATCTCATCCACCATATACATCCTCCATCACCGAATGGTGACACTGATGTTGAGATACTGGGAGAAGACGGAGCTGTCACCGACTCCGGCCTGGAAAGTTTCGGATCACAGAAGCTGAATGAAACCCTGACCCTAATAGCCACCGGCAGCACCATCTTCCCCCTGGCGTGAAGCTGCAGGTCGTGTTGAAGAAGGTGACACCGCTCTGTGACCAGCTCCTACTTCAGACCAGATCCCCTCAACACTCTGTTCCTGGGTTAAGTGTAGCTTGGGAAGCTGCTCCTGGAAAACCCGAGGTGGATACAGCAGATCCCTTTCCCAACACACACTCACTCCGTGGTTTCAGAGCTTCCCCTCTCTGCAGCTTCTGTTCCATTTGGTGTTCATGTTACACACCCAGATGCTGTTACCATAGTCCCCATGCTCCATCCAAAGTTGGGTCACCAAATCCTCCGGTCTCACTGAATGTCTGAGGCAGCTCAGAGCAAAACCTCCAGCAAACCATCCCCAGCACCTCCACTAACTTTTCAACAACAGGAGTCAGTCAGAAACCCCTCGGCTACAAATATTGTGGACCAGACCAGATCCCCGCAAAATATTTTAAGAAGGCCACTTAGACCCAAACCATTCCTTATTTGAAAGAGAGATGTGAAGTGTATTTTCCAGATATGTTGTGACTGGTCAAAGCACTCAACGTTAAGCCAAGTATAATCTATTCAAATGCTTTAGTTAAAATACAATCAAAGAAATTTTGGGAGAACTTATATGTTGGAACAGTTACACAAACAATAGATACCGTACCTTCTTGGTATATACTGCTTGGCACAAAGATAAATTCAAATACAGATTCTTACATGCAGTTTTTTTGATCCAGGAAAAAGCAACATCAACAACCATCTCAGAGAGAAAAGCAGCTGGGGATCATGTATTGAAACTTTTAACCCTGCTAGGATCTCCAACAGCTTCTGAATGCTGCAGCCAAAAACAAAATGAGAAACCCTGGTCAGGGAGAGCTGGCCACTGCCCTTCCATTGTTATCACCGTTTTAATAAAACCTAAAGGCCTCCTCAGTTATTTACTTAAACTGTTTTCAGACAGCAGTTCCGCACCTCTGCCTTTAAAACCTCTCTTAAAAAAACAAGAGAAAATAACCTTTATACAGTGATAGTATCCTCACAACTCCACCTTTAATAAAATGATCTATCAATATACAAAGATGGATTCATGTTAGACTTCCTAATCTTCCTCTATTAGTAGCAGATAGAAAGGATAGTGAAGAAGGTGTTTGGTATGCTTTCCCTTATTGGTCATAGTATTGAGTACAGGAGTTGGGATGTCATGTTGCAGCTGGACAGGACATTGGTTAGGCCACTGTTGGAATATTGCGGGCAATTCTGGTCTCCTTCCTATCGGGAAGATGTTGTGAAACTTGAAAAGGTTTAGAAAAGATTTACAAGAATGTTGCCAGGACTAGAGGATTTGAGCTACAGGGAGAGGCTGAACCGGCTGGAGCTAATTTCCCTGGAGAGTCAGAGGCTGAGGGGTATGGATAGGATAAATAGGCAAAATCTTTCCCTGGGGTCGCGAGTCCAGAACTAGAGGGCATAGGTTTAGGGTGAGAGGGGAAAGATATCAAAGAGACCTAAGGGGCAAACTTTTTCATGCAGAGGGTGACACGTGGATGGAATGAGCTGCCAGAGGATTTGGGGGAGGCTGATACAATTTAAGAGACATTTGGATGGGTATATGAATAGGAAGGGTTTGGAGGGATATGGGCTGGGTGCTGGCAGGTGGGACGAGATTGGGTTGGAATATCTGGGGGCATGGACGGGTTGGACTGAAGTGTCTGCTTCCATGCTGTACATCTCTATGACTCTGTGATTCTATGACTGCAATGCATTATATATATATATATATATATATATGATATTGACTCTGAGCATATAAATGTTCACAACGAGATTCGATTTCAGTCATTTTACTCCTGCCACAGAATGCCTTTGTCTTTCTTCATCCACGTCTCCAGACTGTGTCAAAACTTAGTTTTCTCGCCCTGTCACCTGTATAATTTCAAACTGAATGGCAGCAATAATAAGCTCAATTGAAACAGACTGCTAATTTTTCACCTGAATGCCCCCAAAGTTTTAAGGAATCACGATCAGTGATAAAGACTTGTCTCATGTATGTTATTCACAATTTAAATGCTGAAATGTTGTAACACCAACGTCAAGCTCAAGGCCTCCTTCCCCATTGTGGAATAAATCTGTTGATGTTTCCACTGGACACCCCAACCACACGTTACATAATGGAGCACTCCTCATCTCTCCAATGCTCCCTCTGAATTATATAGCTCCTCATGTCTCAGCATAAAAGAATTACATACTTCTGTACCTCTTAATGCTATAACCTCTTTACCTGCTACTCCTGGCCTATACCAGTAAACCTTACTCTCATAGGCATATGTTTTAAGAAGATCTCACACATTCTTCTCAATCTCTCACAGAATCCAAACTTTGATTTCTGAACCCAATCATCATCAGCCATTTCAGTTTCTAATCTTGCCGTTGTAACTCTCTGCTCTTCCACACGAGTTCTCACGGCTGCAGGAAGTGAATTGTTGAACTTCTCCAAAATAAGAATCTCTCTAAGAGTGCCATAGCCTTTGCTCTGTTTTTAATACTAATACCCACCTTTCAAAATTACTTTGTTTGATTCTTTCAAACTCAATGCACGCTTAACGAGGGAGGTTTTTTTTTAGATTCCAGAAACGCTGTCTGTAGCTTCTGGCCCAAGCTCATATGCCCTTCAGATGGCTTTCTTCACCTCCTCATACTGGCCAGATACCCCCACTGATCGGGATGCAAATACCTTACAGCTCTGGGTGGATCAACTAAATCCACATGGTCACTGATCACTGCATTTGTTTAGCCACTTTCTCAAATGAAATTAAAAAGCCTTCCCCATCCTTCTCATCAAATTTAGACAATGTCTGGGCATATTTAAACAGAACCCCATCAGGCCTTTGGCTACTAAAGGATTGCTCATCCTTACTATCCTCCTCATCCAACCTACCGTCTACCTTCATCTCCAACTTCTATGTCAACTTTCCTAATTACTAACTTGTGAAGTTGAAAAGCTCTGGGTTTCTTCTCTCTCGTTCTTCTTCATTTCCTTTTCTTTTATTTCTACTTCTCATTTTAATTTGACTGGTTTCAATTCCTTCTCATGTTCAAGTCGCCTCATTTCAAATTGAATTCGAGCCATTTCCAAAGAGTCTGATGGCGGTTCCACCAAATGTAATTGCCAAGCTATAGCTGTAATTATCTCTCATTTTCTCACAGACAAACACAACCCCAACTCCAGCTTGTCTGTCAATTCCTACAGCTTTACCTTCATTCCCTTTTATAAACCCCCCAACTTCACTTCGTCCACACCCAGAGAACTCTCAGTCACTGAAAGAATCTTTATACACAAAACACGTTTTAAACCAACTGAATTCAACATCCGCAACAACTACTATATGTGACTTTTGAACCCAATAGTCTCTGTTGCATACTCTCCAGTGTCTGCATGAGAGTATTCTGGATGCTCTGGTTTCCTCCCGCAATCTAAAGATGTGCATATCAGGTGAATTGGCCATGCTAAATTGTTTGTGGTTTTCAGGGATGTGGGGTTTAGATGCCTTAGTTGGGGAAAATGTGTACTAATAGGGTAAAGGAATGTTTCTGGGTAGGTCACTCCTCGGAGGGTCAGGGTGGACTTGTTGGGTCAAATGGCCTGTTTGCACATTGTGGGGATTGTAATTGTAAACCCAATTTGGTATTATCAATTTAGAACCAGACAAGAAACCCCAGTTTGCTATAGACCAACCAGACTGCCTCAAACTATTTCAAGGAAGTCGCTTGGATGCCAACATTTTCTTATTTTAAAGGCAGATGCGAAGTGAGAGTTCCAGATATGATGCTACTAGCCAAACCACTCACCATTAATTAAAACACAATATATTTAATGTAATGAAAATCCATACAAAATGAAGAGGATTTGAGAATAACTTAACTATTGGAAGCCTTAACCGAACAATGGATACAAAACCGTCTACAAATGAACTATTCCAATATATGAACATCACCTAAACACACCCCATGGTAACAAGGAGCATTCAGACATGCAGTTCTCCAATCCAGGAGGAAACAGCATCAAGTGAAGCTTCAGAGAGAATAGCAGCTCTGGATAATTTACTAAAACTTCCAACCCTTCTGGGACACAAGCACCTGGTGACTTACAGCTATAAGGAAAAAACTAGAAAGCCTGGTCTATGCGAGCTGGCCATTGTTACTACTATTTATTAAAAACCCAAAACCCCAAAAGTTATTTACTTGAGATGTTTACAGTAGGCAGTATGGACTTTAAGATCTCTTGTTAAAAAAAATAAAATAACCATTTTTTAAAAAAAAGTGACAGCATTGTCAGACAGTTTAGATGCCTGGTCCTTTACTCAATGAGCTTCCCCGTGTTACTGATCGCAAGGTCACCTGAGTTGGCAAATACAGGTACAGACCAAGTTACAAGGATGTGTCTCATAACTTCTGAAACACACCTGTCCATGGGCCATCACATGGGACATACCGGGAAGTGAAAAACAGCCAGATTCACACCATTTCACTGTTTCTGAGCTACACAGTGCCAGCACTCGATACAAAATATAGCCAAAACCCAAGGCCAGGGAAAGATACAGAGGGACAGAGAGATTCACATTACAGACAGAAACAGACAGTTAATTAACTGGAAGGAGGTTGTGGAAAAATGGGGGAAAAGACAGAGCAGTGGGACTAACTGGAGAAGTAAGATCTTCGAGAGTAAAATTACAAGAATGAGAACATTAAATAAAGGCATTGTCAGATCATCTGAAATGGTTTGTTACATCAAATTCTGAATCTGCTTCACAGAACACCACAAACAACATAAACTGGGACAAGATGACAGCCCAGCATGGACAGCTGTACAGACCATGCTAGTGTGTTGCTCAGTAAACTGCACTATCTGTCCAGCATGGAGAGCATTGCAAACTTTACTATTATATGCTAACTATACTCGCATCAGATTACTGTCTCCAATTGGAAGGTTTGCTCTCGCTTCGTGTGTGTGTGTTCATCAGAGTGTACAGATGAGGTAAAGTGTTTGAGAATGTTAAAATAAAGGCATTGCCATAAAAATAGCAATATACATCCGTGTGAACATGAATGACAGATGGATGGGAGGTTGGTGTGTGTTCGAATCAGATTTGCTTCAACAGGGTTGAAGCCGAGAGCGTCAGCAGCAGATTATTAACTTCATTAAGACTGTATTTTATAACTCAAGGTTCAAACAGGAGATGGAATAAGCCAGTGAGATACATCGCGGAGTGGTAAGTATTTCAAGTTAGAAATGGTCAGGGCATGGTATCAGGAATCAGCTCATGATCAAAGGGATCTTCCACAGTTGTGACTCATCTGCTTCAGCTGCAGATATTGGCCAGGCATGGGATGGAAACACTGGAAGGAAGTGGAGTTTGTAACCAGAACAGTAGACAGTGACCTCCATGCTCTTAATATTTAAATAACAAAGACAAAGATACGATACATTGCGGTTCTCCGCTGAAACTGAGTAGGTCAACATAGAGACGCATGAGTAACATTGCCAGAGCAGAGGGAGGCAGTAATTGAACACCTTCATTTATGTAGTTAGTAGTGGTCTGTAGAGTAAATATCTGGATTCAGAGTTTCAACAGGAACAATAATAGTGGACAGAAGTGTAGAAAATATGAAAGAACAGTAATACAGTCATAACCAGTTTATAGAAAAAAAAGGATAGTGACACTTACCAGGAACACCAACGATAGCCAGGAAGGGATAATAAAAATATTGCATAAAGAGAAGAGCGTAATAGATCCGCGATGATAATGACAACGAATCAAATGCAGAAAGATACCAAATATAATCGGATAAACTCCTGTCTATTGTTGGAACATTCCAGTCTAATGTTCTCAGATTATGATCTCTCCTCCCCCTCTCTCTGGATCTGCTGATCCCTGTCAGTGCTGTCGGTGATGGTCCCACTCATATTATGGGATAACGCATTGAATGGCGCCCATTTATCATTAAAAGATGTAAATCCTTCACTGGGACAATTAGAATCTATGGAGATTGGCATTAATCACAGTCACTGAAAAAATAGAATCAGTTAACCAGTTCCATACATCACTTTTCATATCACTATAAAAGGGAACATTTCCCGGTTTTGGATGGATTGGATGATGGTTGCTGAGGGATGGACCATAAATCTTTAATTTTTTATTTACTTTTCCTTGCATACAATATTATTAACAGAACACTGCAGGGGTGTATATGTGTTCCACTGTGTTTAGGAAAGGAAGTAGTTATAAAATAACAGATCAGCTACATAAAAAAAAACATCGGATGGGCAAGTTTCTAGATGCCTTAACCTACAGTATGATACTTATTGACCAGTGTGAGGCTACGCTGGGTTTTAAGTACCCTGTTTTCAAATCCTTTTATAATCTTGACACAGAGCACTGAGACGGCTGCTCAGGAACAGGCCGAAGCAATTCTGTCCCTATGGGTCTCTTACAGAAGGATAGGAGAAGGCCATTCAGTCCATATTAGCCTGTTGCTAATTGAAAAGGTGGAACTCTGGAATATTAGCACATTTTGCCAACAAAATCATTCAAAATAAAAGGATTTGTTGCTGCAGCTGTATGAGGTGTTACTGAGAGGGCACCTGGAGTTCATTGTTTCTGTAACTGAGAAGGGATGGACCTCCATCAGGTACAGTTTATTGGCTGCTTATAATCCAGGGGTTGATGTGTCATTTAATGTCTTGTGGCTGTTATAAAGGGACAGGAGGATCCCATGCAGCCCCTCGAGCCTGTTACAGAGGAGCAGGAAGTGTTTATTTAACATTTCAAGTCTGTTACGCATAAATATTATGTTTAAATTAGTTATGGAATAGGAAAGACCTGATGTAAACAATAAAGTTCTAACTTTGAACAAGACCAATTTTGAAAGTGTTAGGTGAGCCCTGTGAAAGGCTGATTGGAATACCCTATTCACAGGTAAAGGGATGGTTGAAAAATGCAAGGCCATCAATACTTGGTTTTAGAGAGTCTAGAGCCAACGTGTTCCTGTTAGTGAGAGGGGCAAGGCTGGTGGGTGCAGGGAGTGCTGGATGGCTAGATATATTGATGCTCTGGTCAAGGTAAGGAAGGAGGAATATGTCAGGTAAACAGAGCTGAGATCAAGTGGATCCCCAGAGGAGTATAAAGGCAGTAAGTGTATAGTCAACGGGGAAATCGGGCCAGAAAAATGTGAACACAAATTGGGGCTTCAGAAATAGGGTTAATGAGGTATTGAAGAAATTCTACAAATCTTTTAATGGCAAAAGATTAACAAGGGAGAGAATAGGGCACCTTAAAGATCAGTAAGGCTACCTATACGTGGAACTACAAGAGATGGGAGGGATATGAAACGAGTATTTCTCCTCAGTATTTAATGTGGAGGGAGTTACAAGCGCGAGAGAATGAAGAATGTATAATAATATCTTGAAAAGTGTCTATATTACAAGGAGGTGTTGGACATTTTAAAACACATAAAGGTGAACAAATCCCTGGGACCTGACCAGTTATATCCCAGACGTTTGTGGGAAGCTACGAAAGAGATTGCTCTGCATTTTGCTGATGTATTTGTAACATTGATTTTCACAGGTGAGGTGCCATGGTTCTGGAGGGCTGCTAACGTAGTGTCATCATTTAAGAAAGTAAGGAAAAAAACAGGTAACTATAGATCGATGAGCCTGACGCTAATGGTGACTAAATTGTTGGAGGGGGTTTTGAGGGAAAGGATGTATATGCATTTAGAAGGACAAGGACTGAAGAGAGCTTTGTACATTGGAGATCACGTCTCACTGACTCAGTGGAATTTTTTGAGGAAGCGATGAAGATGATTGATGAAGGCAGAACAGGGGAGGTTGTCTTTAGGGAATTCAGTAAGAAAACCAAAATGTTCTACATGGTAGACTGGTTAGCAAGGTCAGACTGCCTGGGCTCCAGGGAGAGCTCGCCATTTAGATCCAACATTTTTTTGAATATTGGAGACAGGGCGTGACACTGGATATTTGTTCATTAAACTTGGAGACCTGTGACCAATGGTGTGCACAAAGATCAACAGTGAGTTCACTGCCTCTTGTCACTTATACAAATCATTTGTATTTGAGTATATGAAGTATGGTCAGTAAGCTTGTAGATAATCCCAAATTTGGTGGTGTAGTCGACAGTGAAAAATGATATCTCCGAACAGAGAGAAAGTTGATTAGGTGAGCCAAGGGGTGGTGGATGGAGTTAAATTTAGATAAATGTGAGCTGTTGCATTTTGGCAAGACAAATCAGGGCAAGATATGTAGGTAGAGTTCTGTCGAAAGTTGCCACTCAAAGGGAACTCCAATGAAATTATAGAATCCCTCCAGTGACGAAACAGGCTATTCTGCCCATCAAGGCCACACCCACCCTCTAAACAGTATCCTACTGGAGAAACGCCTACCCTGTCCCTCTGAGCCTGCATTTCCCATGGCTAATCCACCTCGCCCACACATCCCTGGGTATTGGGGCAATTTAGCATGGCCAATCTACACTTGCCGGTATATCTTCGTACTGTGGCAGGAAAACGTAGCACCCAGAAGAAACGCACGCAGACACAGGGAGAATGTGCAAACACCACACAGGTAGTCATTCAAGGATAGAATTCAACCCAGATCGCTGCGCTCTGAAGCAGCAATGTCAGCCACTGAGCTACTGTGTCACCTGGTGGTGCAGCTTCTTCGTTCCTTGAAAGTGCCCTCACAGGTAGATGGCGGAGTGAAGAAAACACTCGGTGATCTTCCCTTTATTGGTGCGTGCTTTGAGTCAATGCATTTGCATGACATATTCCATCTGTCCAGGACATTGGTTTGGCCACTTTTGTAATATTGCCTTTAATTCTGGTCTCCCTGCTGTCGGAAAGATGTTGTCAAACTTGAAAGGGTGGAGAAGTGATTTAAAAGAATATTGCAGAGGTTGGAGGGTTAGAGTTACAGGGAGAGTTTGAATAGGCTGGGAGTATTTTCAAGTTTTGAGGCTGAGAGGGGACCTTAAAGCGGTTTATAAAATCATGACGGGCATAGATAATGTAAACAGTCACCCCAGGATAGGCGAGTCCAAAATTGCAGGACAAAGGTTTAAGGTGAGAGGGGAAAGATTTATAAAGGGAAATGAGGTACAACACATTCAATGAGAGACTGCTGTGTTTATGGACTGAGCACCCAAAGAGCTGGTGGAGGCAGGCACAATTACACCATTTAAAAGGCATTTGAATGGGTACATGCATGGGAAGGGTTTAGAGGGATATGGGCCAAGGGGGACGAGATTAATTTAGGATATTTGGTTAGAATGGACGACTGGATCGAAGGGTCCTTTTCCGTGCTGTACATCACTGAGACTCTGTTGAGTTTTGAGTGTATAACACGGGAACAGGAAGAGGTTATTCAGGTTCTGAATTCTGTCAGTCAGCTTGTTTGCTCAATTACTGAGAGTCAAATACAAAAATACATCATTCAGATTTTAATGGTGTTTTCCACAAACAGGAGAAAGGCTTTTAGTCAAGAGAAGCTGTAAGGAATGTGAAGAGGCCATTCAGTCCCTCAACTCCATTCCACCGGAGCAGCAGGTGAGCACAGAGAGATTGGAGCCTGTTACACAGGAACAGGTGGAGGACATCAATTTTCACAAATAGATGGCAGTCACTCGGCTGCTGAAGGCTGGGACACAGGAACAGGAGGGAGTCACTCAACTGCTCGAGACTGGGACACAGGAAAAGGAGGGAGTCACTCAACTGTTCGAGACTGGGACACAGGAACAGGAGGGAGTCACTCAACTGTTCGAGACTGGGACACACGAACAGGAGGCAGTCACTCAACTGTTCGAGACTGGGATACAGGAACAGGAGGCAGTCATTCAACAGCTCGAGACTGGGACACAGGAACAGGAGGGAGTCACTCAACTGTTCCAGACTGAGACACAGGGACAGGAGAGAGTCACTCAGCTGCTCGAGACTGGGACACAGGAACAGGAGGCAGTCATTCAACAGCTCGAGTCTGGGACACAGGTACAGGAGGCAATCACTCAACTGCTAGAAACTGGGAAACAGGGAAATCTGGAGGCTAGTAAGGCCCGAGGATCCTGTTACGCAGGAAAAGGAGGAGGTGCCTCACTCCCCACCAGTATGGGACAATGGGAGAGAAGGTGGGTTTGCATGGCACAAACAGAAATGTATGATAAGTTGCATTAGTGGTCCATTCAATCCTGCCCCACCATTCACTAAGACCACGGCTGATCTAATTATGATTCCCTCATTCCATTTTACGGAGACTGTTCTCTCTGCAGCCTGTGCTCCATTTGTTGGTCATGTTGCAGACCCAGATGCTGTAACAACAGTCACCATGACTTATCCAGAAGGATGGGTCTAACCGGATGAGTCAGGATTTGAAGGGTCCAATCACAAGAATGAAAGCACAAAATAAAGGTATTGCCAGATGTTTAATTCTCTCACATTCGCAATCCAACTCACAAAACCAGCCCATTCATGATACTTTCAGGATGGAGCACTGTGTAGATCTGGCTACCGTACTGCTGAATGCAACCCAGCAATATCCAGAATGGAACTCTGTGCAGCCCACACCAATGCTTGATCTATAGTCATGGGCTAAATGTCCAGCGTGGGGAGCTGTGCAGTCCGCACTGGTTCATTCATACAGAAAACCAGGCTGTTTCACTGTTCGGTAACACTGTGTTAGATCGCTGCCCAGTGTGGGGAAACTTGCAGCCAATGTTGTAAGTGACAGGATGTGCAGCTCCATATCTCCACTGTACCTTGACAAGGGGTGCCGTGGATGTGGAAATCACTGCGATGGAGAGATGCAAATGGGAACAGTTTAAATGCCAATAGTACTGATTAAGGCGGGTACCACACCTGTATTTAAAGTTGAAATAACTTAGATAATATCCAATGAGGTTTGGTGAATGGTGCAAAGTAGTTAGAGGGGGATGGTGATGTTATAGTGGTTGCACTATAAGCCTCCAAATAACCAATGGGAATTAGAGGAAGAAATATGCAGGGAGACTGGGGAGACTTGCGGGAGCAATAGGATTGTTATAATAGGTGATTTCACTTTTCCTAACATAGACTGGGGCTTCCAGATGGTTAAGGACTTAGAAAGAATGTAATTTGTTAAGTCTGTTCAGGAAAGTTTCCACAAGTAATATATAGAGAAGCCACTCGGGAAGGGACAAACTTGACCTACAATTGGGAAATAGGGCAGGACAGGTGAATGAGATAAAGTGGGGGAGCATTTTGGGAAAAGTGAAATAACCTGAATTACTAAGTGTGATGGGATACTTATAACCATAAAATAAGTGTAGATTTTTGTTTGGCCTGTGTAAAGCATGCTGACCGTTGCATGAAAGTATAAAGATGATGGAAAATATTGTTAGGAGTGTCCGTCCCTATGGGAAATGCCCTCAAAAAGGCGATTGAAAAAATACTGGGGTAAAAGTGCCTGAGTGCTGTCTGGTCAGTGACAGGAACCCAGGGGGTTGAATGACTGAATGTTCCTGTAACATGGAGCTGAGAAAACCATCAGATCAGCCGGGATATTATTAAATGCTAGAGCACACTTGAAGGGCTGAATGGCCTCAGCATGGTTTGAATTATGTGTGATTTAAAAAAATGTACATCTCTACTCCTTCCTCTAATGTGTTACACACTGGGACACTGCCATTTTCCTCAAACTGGGAATTATTTGGAACATTATCTGGAACATTCCATAATCAGCAATCTCAAGAATATTCTATAACTGTGTGGGAGGTATTGCAAAGTTTTAAGCTGGTAGGAGGAAAGTATAGAGGGGATGTCGGAGGCGGGTTCTTTACACAGAGAGTTGTGAGAGCATGGAAGGTGCTGAGATAACTGGGTCGATCGAACGAGCAGAGTGGGTTGCAGCTCGATGCTTCTGACGGGTGCACCACTTGTTGGGACTTACTCGATCCTTTCCCCATGTTCTGTCATTTCCGTTTTACAAATCGGGATTCGTAAAGATTCTGTCGCTCTTTTAGTGCTGAATTTTAAGTAAATGGTTGGGATGGGGTGGATTAGAGAAGCACTTTGCCCGTGTGTTGATGCAGCGCCCAGCAATCAGACCTTCTGGATCGCCACCATCTTGTATTCTCCCTTAACATTTTATCAATATTATCATTTAATTTTGCATTACATTCCTGGAGGTTCTGAAGCTGTGTTATTTGATACCACTGTCTACATTTTACCCCACACTGCACATTGCTGCCCATTCCTCAATAATCATTGACTCTGTTGTTATTTATGAACCTTCCATCTGTGCCTGAAAAATATTCAATATTTCTGCCTCCAATGCTCTGTGGGGAAGCGTGTTCCAAAGACTCACACACCACTTTGAGAAAACAATTATAAACATTATGATCTGACTGTGAGATTAGTATTTTTGTCTCCTTATCTGAGATAGGATGTAATTACATTGGAAGCAGTTCAGAGAGATTTCATTTCACGTATTTCTGAGGTAAAGGGCTTATATTATGAGGGCTTTAACAGGTTACTCTTGGAATGAAAATGAAACATGCAAGACCTCGAGGAGAGTGGATTAGGTATGTACCCACTGGTGTTTGTATAGTTCAAATCTATTGTCATTTTCATAGAATCTCTACAGTGTGGAGACAGGGCATTCCGTCCATTAAGTCCACACTGACCCACCAAACAGCATCCCAACTCGACCTGGCCCCCAATCTTATTGCTGTAACCCGGCATTTCCCATAACTAACCCACCTAACCTACGCATCCCTGGGCACTATGGGCAATCCACTTCAAACTGCACATGATTGGACAGTGGAAGGAAACTGGAGCACTGGGAGGAAACCCACACAGACACGGAGAGAATGTTTAAACTCCACATAGAGGGTCGCCTGAGGTTGGAGTTAGACCCAGCTCCTTGGTGATGTGAGGCAGCAGTGTTACCCACAGATCCAACATACTCCTCCGTTAGTTCTGTTAATAACTTGTGGCTGACTAAAGAAATCTGCCTGACGTGTTCTTATCACTGAACCTGACACAATCTGAGACTTTTACCATCGGCAATATCACCAACCTGGTTACATTTAACATTTGTTGTGAGCCGTGGAAGAGTTGGACTAGGAAAGGAAAGAGTTACATCCTCCATTCTCAGTCACAACTGGAGTAAGAAAAAAAAATCACAAAGTGCGAATTCGTTCAAGTGGGAATTCGCTTTCCCAGAAGTTTGGAATGGCTGAATCGTTATATTATATCGAGGCTGGCTTCGTCTGATTGTCCATAGACAGGTGAATCAGGGATAATGGTGCATGGAGAGAAAAGTGCAGCTGGGACCACAATGAGATACGCCACGAGTTTATTTACTGGTGGAGTAGTGTCAAAGGGCTGAATGGCCCCCTCGTGTCCTGCAGCCCTATGTTCTGATGTTCCATTCAGCTCTTGGGATGTGCTACACAGGGGCAGATCAAGGCCACTCTGATGGTTGGGTGCAGTTTTGGAAATGTACTTGGAAAATCCAGGCTGGGTCAGGAAGTGACACTCACTCCCAATCCCTGTTTCCAGGCTTCCCCCTTTCTGCAAAGTCTGCTCCAGATGTGGGTCATGTTACAGAGCCGGATTTACTGTGAATACAGCCCCCATACCCTACCCAGTGTTAACTCAAATCCTCTGCTCACCCAAATGCAGCATTACACAACACAACTTCCGGAAAAATAACCAGTAACTTTTCAAAAGCATAGCACGTGAAATTAATAAATAGGAACAAGAGTAGGCTATTCGGCCCCTCAAGAATGCCCAGTCATTTAATACGAATATGGCTGATCTACTCCAGGTCTAACTCCACTTTCTCGCCGACTCCTTGTATCTCTCCACACCTCTCCGGGTTAGGGAATTCCAGGCATTCACTACCGTCTGACAGAAGACATCACTTTGTATCTCAGATAGAAATTGATATTCCATATTCGGTATCTATGTCCTCGAGTTCAAGACTCCACTCAGGAATGGTAACGACGTCTCACATCTACCTTCTCAAGTCCCTTCTGTGTCTTGTATTTTTCAGCAGTATCACTCCTCATTTATTTAAACCCCAATGAATAATCGCCTTACAATCTTAGAGATTCTCACTAACATAGCCCTTTCATCCCTGGAAGCCGGCTAATGAAACAACCTAGTTACTTGCTGCATCAGCATGCTGACTTTATGTTTCATACACAGGAACACTCCAATCCCTTTGTACTGTTCTTTTTGTGGAAGTCCTCTCCATTAAATAACAGCCTGCCTTTTGATTCTCAATGTTGTTCTCAAACTCGGATGTATATTTCACTCAGCTCTCTCCTTCAAACTGTCAGTATAGAGTGTAAATAACTGATGCCATCGGACTGATAGCCGTGGTCCTCCAGCAGAACCACCTTTATATTGATGATTCATTCTCCTGACTCTCCGATTTCTATGTGCTAACCAATCATCATCCCGTGCTAATACATTCCCCATCATCCTACGAGCTTCTATCTTGTGTAAGAAATTTTATTTTGTAAAACTTGTGGAAAAACTCTGGAAAGCCTGGTGTCTGCCAGATCCCCTTTATCAAGTCTGCTTGTTACATTCTCAGGCCTCTCCAGAAATACTTTGCATGATTTTACAGGGCAAAGTATAATTTCACTTTCACAAAACCATTGTGAACCTGCGTGAAGCTGTTCTAAATGTCCGTGCTGGCCAGGTTTTCCAAATTAACCTCGTCCCATCTGCTTTCATTTGGCCCATATGCCTCAAAATGTTTCCCATCCGTATATTTGTCGAAATGAGTTTTAAATATTGCAGCTGTACATGGATCTACCACTCTTCCTCTGGCAGCTCAGTCCATACCCACACCACCCGCTGTGGAAAAACACTGCCCCGGCCTCCCTTGTAAATTTTCCCTCTTTCACCTTAAACCAATGCCATCTAGGGCTGAACTCCCCGTCCTGTGGAAAAGACCTTGGCTATTCACCCTATCCATATCTCTCATAATTTTAGATACTTCTATAATGTCATCCCTCAACCTTCTACACTCCATCCAATACTAACTTTAAGAACAAGCATTTAAAGATAAATACTGCAAATTTGAAACTAGGGTAAACAATACTCAGCCCACATTTCATACTGTGATTTGTTTTTTTCTCCCTATTACAATACTAAGGCAGCATGAAACGCTTACTAGTGCCAGTAAGAAGTCAAGCACCTGATATCCTTTGTCTAAAGGGGGTGATGATCTCGACAGTGAAAACGTATTTATGGCCAGGTCTTTATAATGCCACATAGTCAACATTCTCCCTCCTGGCCTCCTATGACCTTGTGTGATTGTGTCTTCTTTATCTTGCACTCCATACAGAGAACTCCTTTCCCCATTCACACTTTAATTTAAACTCATTTTGTATCATCTTCACATTCACCACTGCTAAAAGCCAGTTTCCTTTGCCACACCCTATTTTCCCTGTCACCTATCTCCCACCTCTGCAAGGTATTAAAAAGCCAAGTTTCCAATGCTTTTCAGTTGTGAAGAAGTGTCACACTGCGCTTGAAATACTAACGCCGTTTCTCTGTCTCTGCAGATGCTGACAGACCTGCTGAGCTCCCTCAGAAGTGAATAGGCAAAGAACAAACTTTCACAAACAACTAACTATGGATACTGGTAATAAAAATACCAAATTGCTTGAGAAACGGAGATCTTTGTAGAGGGTCACTGGACCTGAATGTTTAACACTGCATTCATTCCAGAAGATGCTGCAACATCTTCAGCAATTTCTTAAGCAATTTCTGTTTTTGGAAAATTTCCAAAGAAGTATGTCAAAGATGCTCAACATCTGTCCAACATGGAGAGCTGTACACTGGAACTGAACAATAACGCATGGTGCACAAGTTCCTTGACTCTGAAACTTCATAAATCTGGCATCACTGACACTACAGAACTCTTAATCATGGTCAGGGAGAATAACAGAGGGGAACACATTCACTTCAAATACAGAAGTTGACGTTGTGGAAGAGAATCGATTTAGATCATTATTTTAAATGGATTCAGTAAAGTAACAAATAGAGGAGTGACACCAGGAGAGGCCCTCAGCAGAATGAGAATATGAAAATGCAAGTGTTACCGCATCAGAAACCAGGTTAGGTCACTGAATACAGGGCTGATGGGTGAATGGGTCTCGGTGTGAACTGGGGGACAGTCAGTAGAATTGAATTGTAGATATTGTAGACCACAGCAGCAGCAGAAACAGAATTGTATTCAAACGACAATCTGTAACATTTTCCTGATGATAAATCTACCATTACCATCAGCCGATCCATATTCAGTGATGAGTGTGGGTGAACATGCCTAGGGTCGGAATCACGTGAACCTAAACCTGTACAACTCATTAAAGCTACTGCAATCAACTGGTTAAATCCGACCAGCAGAACTAATGTCTGATGGAGAGGGGAAATGATCCAAGACTAACAGATCAGACCTAAGCTCTGTCGTCCTGCCAAATGCAAACATAATGTCGATGGACTATTAAACAATTTACTGGAGCAGAGTACTCCACAAATATTCTCATCCTAAATATCGGAACAGCTCTGTACGTCAATGAAAAAGTCAAGGATGTGGTGTCTGCACTATCCTCAGCCAGACGTGTTGAGTGAATGATGATCCACCTTACACTCATCGTGATTCCCACAGAATCACATATGGTAGTGTTCAAACACATTCGATTTCTCTGCCCGTGACGTGAAGAAACAGTAATTACAAAAGACAATGGCCCTGACCCCATTCCTGCAATAGGACTGAAGATGTGCTGCACAACAAGCGTGTTCCTGGGGAAGTGTTTCATTCCAGCTCCAACTCTGACATCTCTCTGGCAATATAGAAAATTACTCAGCTATGCCCAGTCCGTGAATAGAGATAATTACAATCGGACCTTTAACCACACCCTCATCGAATCATGACAGTCAAATTGGTGGGAATACTTTTTTCTTAGAGCTGTCAAGTACACCGAAGTATCAGGTCAGTGTGGTTTCCGATAGATCCCCATGTGGAAGGTGCTGTAGTGGATATATCATTGGATTGCAAATCCAGACTAGGCCAATGCTTTGGCAGCTGGTGGAATTTAAAAATAATTAATAAAATATCGAGACCTAAAATCTGGTGTCAGTAATAGTGATCTTGTGTCCAATGTTGATTGTTACATCAATCTCTACACCAATGTTCTTTCAGGAAGTCAATCTCCTGTGCTTTCTTGGTCAGGCCGAAAAGTGACTCCAGACGCAAAGACATGGTCTCCTGAATCGGCCAAGTGAGACACTCATATCGTATCAAACTACTCTGAGGTCTTAAAGGATAAAACTTGACAGAACAACCGGCATCAACCTCGTTAAAGGAAAGGGAATGGGAAACACAGTCCTGTTGACCATGCATAAACATCCTTCCTAACATCTGAGAGTTTGTGACGACATTTAGATTTGGTTAGATTACTTACATGTGGAAACAGCCCCTTCGAACCAACAAGTCCGCACCGACCCCCGAATCGCAACCACCCAGACCCATTCCCCTACACCTAACGCTACGGGCAATTTAGCGTGGCCAATTCACCTAACCGCACATTTTTGGACTGTGGCAGAAACCGGAGAAAACCACGCAGACACGGAGAGAATGTACAAACTCCACACAGTCAGTCGCCTGTTTCGGGAATGG